>NW_026113273.1:0-31503 GCF_024323335.1 Lathyrus oleraceus | reverse complement strand
ATTAAAGTCTATTTTCCAATGAATAAATCTAGCTAACCGTTTTTCAAACAAGTTGGTGTGTATGTGATCGTGATAAACAGCAATGGAGTTTGATTAAAGTTTTCTTGCCACTGCTGTCTTGAAAAAGAAACAATCACCACACACTAACTGAGATTGCGAAAACAGTTTGAAAAACGTAAAGAGGAGTAAGTAAGAGTACGATACGCAAAGATTTGGTAAGGAAGTTCCCCACGTCGTCCTCGCGTGGGGTACGTCTCCCTCTCAATTTCAAATGAAATGAGCACTTTGATTATCAATTATTGCCGAATCCCCGTTGATACAGGTTATGATACAAAGACAGAATCTAAACTCTAAGAACCTCTTTGTATGAACCTTCACTTGATCTGAGCACGATCAAGATTTTTGCACAAAATTGCAAACAATTCAACGGTTCCACGACCTGCTTGCGAATCCCCGATCTCCAAACGCAACGCTGCGGCTGAATATGTTCTGCAAATGTGACTCCCAAACCCTCAAGAACACTCCAGTTCTTGAAGGACAAACCAGTAGGTTTTTCCTAGAAACCCCCTTCAATCTTCGACTCAGCTAGATCCTCGATCGTTCCACTGCAAACCACAGCTAGATCCTTGATCGTACCACTGAACGTTATCTCGATGCTTCTTTAATCCCAAGAACAAGAATGGTTATGTGTAAATGTTCTTGAAGAAAAGTGATTGAGAAGATGAAGAAGATGAAGTCTCTTTCAGGTTTCTAATTGCTCTCAAACAATTGCTCCAACACTGCTTTTGATCTGTGTTCAATTGTTTTCCCTCAATGAATTCGTATTTTGCACTGCTGTTGTAACCTGTCTTTTATATGCTGCAAAAACAGTTGCTGTTATACCACAAAACAGCTTTATGTATTGATACATAATAGTGTGCATCGATGCATACTGTAGGATATGTGAATTTTTGGTGAAATTGATTATTCATGTATCGATGCAAAAGTCGTGTGTATCGATGCATGTGATTATTACACTAGTATGTATCGATGCCTGATGCGTATGTGTTGATACACAGACTGTTTCAATTTGTCATGTATCGATGCAGGGATCGTGTGGATCGATGCATAGAGTCTTTGCCTTTCATGTATTGATGCATGACTCGTATGCATCGATGCATACTGAACAGAAATGTTTTTGATTTTATCATATGCTGTGTGTATCGATGCAGAGGTTTATGTATTGATGCATACTGACACCAAATGCATTTTAATTGTTATTTAGAGGGAAGTATCAATGTAGGTCTATATGTACAGTTATGCAACAATAGAGTGGGATGAAAATTATAATAAAACACACATGTATCATGTAATGCAATGCACAACCAACATTTGGATGATGATCACACATTTTGCTATCATTAAAAATTAATTCAAGGTAAAGAATTCTCTCACAAACTCCCCCTTTTTGATGATGGCAAATTCTTGTCAAGATGTGTGATACTCCCCCTGAGTTTGTGCATATCTGCATTTTCTCCCCCTTTGTCAACATCAAAAAGAGGAAGAAACAAATTTATCAAGGTAGCATAGTGTAGCAGGACATGGCAAACAATGGATAACAGACTATCAATCACAAAGAATGAAGCATCAAGGTAAAGAATCATTCACAAAGAATGAAGAATAAGGGCAATAACAATAGAGATAAACAGAATTGGAAAAGCGTTTTAAAGATACGAACGAGTTTAAGAGTTACATAAGCTAAATCATAGTGTTCAACAAAAGAAAAACTAGAGCAATATGAGATGAAATGCTATGAGATGAAATGCAGGTGGGTTAATTTGGATTGTTGCCACCACAGGACTCCTCATCATGTCTGTCAGGATCTCGGTAGCTTGGCGGAGGCGGAGGAGGAGGCATTGTGTCTGGATTTTGGCCCATGAAGGAGTATTGCCTAAATCGGTTCTGAACTTCAATGCTTCTAAAACTGTCCATAATCCCAGGATTTTCACGGCAGTCATCATAAAGCCGGACATTTCGTTGTAGAAAAACTTGATGCCATTTAACTAAGTCTTGGTGCCAAGCGTGTTGATTGTGATACATCCGTGTATGCTCATCATGCCAGTCCCGATGCTCGTTGTGCCATTCAGATTGTTGAACATGCCAGTACCGTGCTTCTTCATGGCGTTCTTTGTTGACAATTTCCATCTGTTGAAGCATATGAGTGATGTCCGCATTTGGTGTTGGGGCTGAAGTACCACCGGAGAATGGAGGGGCTGTAAGTTCAGGTACGTAGTTGGTAGGAGACCACCTTCGTGGCACCCAATCACCCCAACCAGTATTGGCTTCAGCTTGTGGTGCATCTGTTTCAGCCGCATCCTACATCTCTTCATCAGGCTGATCTTCAGCAACATGGATGCGTTCCGAAGGCATGTCAAAATTGTAAATTCTGGTTTTGGATTTTCTTTCGAAGAAATAGAAGCATTTGCGGTCCTTGTCCCACCGATATCCCATATGCGATAGAGTGGCAGAGTCAAACTCTTGAGCTACAGATGGAGATAGGAGAGGCACAATAGGTATTGCAACTTTCCAAAACTTAAGAATTTTCATTATCTGAGAGGCATAACCTAGAGCCACATTCTTGGAGCTGTCTCGCACAAAGAATAGACGTTTTACAAAGTAGTTCGCCCAATTTAGGAGAACCTTATTTTGCAGGATGTAGAGAAGATGTATGCTAGGCCTATCCAACCGAGAGTGTCCGCTGTTTGTTGGACGCAGAATATGTGTGATAATCCAGTGAAGAATACACGGAGTTTGCTTGATCATACCTGACGTGACGTGTTCATCCTCACTCAACGGTCTATCAATCTTTAGGATAGAAGTTGTAAAGTCCTTCATGTCAAATTCAGGATCAAAATGCAGGTCATGCCAGCACTTGAAAACCATCGACGGAGACGGCATTTGAAATACCGTTTCCCAATCAGAGGCTTCAAAGGTATATGTTCTGACTCCGATAGAGCACCGGAACATATAGCCTCTACCAGTTTGTAACCCAGCATAAAGATCCGAATGAAATCCTCATGATAATCATCCTTTGTGGATAGAAACGACCCAAGTCTTTGTGCTTGTAAGAGTTCAACCACTTCATTTAGGTGTAGGTGAATAGCATCTGTTTTATCAAAGACGTGAGGTTTCATGACTAACCTTGTCTTGAAGGACTCTTCAAATTCAGCAGCAACAGCAGGATGAAGTAGCTCTAAGGCATTTGAAGGAACTTCAGGTGGTTGGTGAGATGTACCGGCTGTTTCCTTTCCTTTCCTTTTCCTTTGGCTCTGGCTGGAATAGTGCGTGGAGGCATGGTGATGTGAGATTTAGGGTTTTAGAGAGAGAGTGAAGAAGAGGAGGATTAGGGTTAGCCACTGGTTTTGGGGTTTTTGAGGGCAGATGATATGAAGGAATGAGATAGGAAGTGATATGATTGGTTGATGTGTCGATGCATGAGAGAGAAAGAAATGCATTTAATTCAGATAGCATCAGTATGTATCGATGCAGAGGGTCATGCGTCGATGCCGAATATTCACAATTGGCATGTGTATCGATACATGCGATGGATGCATCGATGCATCCTGAAGCAGTTTTTAAAAATTTGAATTTCAGAATGTATGGGTCGATGCATGCTTCGTTTGTGTCGATGCATACTGATGCTGAACTAGCTTTTAATGAGTTTTAATGCAATATGAATATGCATTATGCACTATGTCATGATGATTATGCTCAACAGAGATTCAGAAGTCAAATTGTTAATGTGCACACAATATGGACAAGGAGTATATGCAAACAAATTTTATATCAACTAGAGTAACAACATTTGTTCTAGCATACACAATCACTTAGCAATAAGAAAATTGTAGAAAGGATTGATATTACCTCTGTTGGAGAACTCTTGTGATGGATAATTGACATCTAACACAGCTCTTATCAACCATGGTGAGGCATAATATAATTAAGAGGTAACATGCTTATGACATCAATTGAGAAAGATCTAGGATTCCCAATTCGCGACGAATGTTGAAGAAAGGCTCCGTTGCCAATGGTTTAGTGAAAATATCAGCAAGCTGATTTTTGGAATCAACGTGCTCAAAGACAACGTCTTCTTTTTCAACATGATCACGAAGGAAATGATGTCTTATCTCTATGTGTTTAGTGCATGAGTGTAAAACAGGGTTTTTAGTAAGGTTTATGGCACTAGTGTTGTCACATTTGATAGGAATACGTTTGAGTTGAATGTTGAAGTCTTGTAGTTGCTGTTTCAGCCATAAAATCTGAGCGCAACAACTACCGGCTGCAACGTATTCTGCCTCTGCAGTTGACAAAGCCACAGAAACTTGCTTTTTGCTATGCCAACTGACCAAGGAGTTTGAAAACAGGTGACATGTGCCACTTGTGCTTTTCGTATCTGATTTGCAGCCAGCAAAATCAGAATCGGAGTACCCTACTAAGCTACAATCACTTCCTTTGGAGTACCAAAGCCCATATTTAGGTGTTCCGTGAAGATATCTAAATATGCGCTTCACCGCTTTTAGGTGCGATTCCTTAGGATTTGATTGATAGCGTGCACACATGCAAACACTAAACATGATGTCTGGTCTAGAAGCAGAAAGATATAAGAGAGATCCAATCATACCTCTGAACCTTTTGACATCAACACACTTACCGTGCTCATCCTTATCTAGATTTCCGTTGGTAGGCATTGGGGTGTCGATTGATTTTGAATCATTCATTCCAAAGCGCTTGAGTAGTTCTCTGCAGTATTTTGTTTGACATACTGCTGTACCCTCATCAAGTTGCTTTATTTGCAGTCCTAGGAAGTAGTTCAGCTCCCCCATTAGACTCATCTCAAATTCACCCTGCATAACCTTAGAAAATTCTTCGACCAAGTGAATGTTAGTTGAACCAAATATGATATCGTCGACATAAACTTGAACTAAAAGAGTGTGCTTCCCTTTGTGTTTAATAAAGAGAGTATTGTCCGCTTTACCTCTTGAATATCCATGATCAATTAGGAATTTGCTAAGCCTTTCATACCAAACCCGAGGGGCTTGTTTAAGACCATACAAAGCTCGTTTTAATTTGTAAACATGATCTGGATTTTCAGCATTTTCAAAACCGGGAGGTTGTGAAACATATACTTCTTCATTTATGACACCATTAAGAAAGGCACTCTTTACGTCCATTTGGTAAAGCTTAAAATCCTTAGAACACGCATAGGCAAGCAAAAGACGTATAGCTTCAAGGCGAGCAACTGGAGCATAAGTTTCCTCATAGTCTATGCCCTCCTCTTAGTTATACCCTTGTGCTACTAAACGTGCCTTGTTCCTAGTAATCACTCCGTTTTCATCAAGCTTGTTCCTAAAAACCCACTTAGTGCCTATGATATGATGATCTCGCGGACGAGGGACAAGTTCCCAAACGTCATTTCTTTTAAATTGATTAAGTTCTTCTTGCATGGCCATTAGCCAAAATTCATCAATCAAGGCCTCTTGGCATTCTTAGGTTCTACTTGTGAAACAAACGCGAAGTGAGAACAAAAATTACTTATCTTAGAACGAGTCAATACTCCCTTTGAAATGTCTCCCAAGATGTTGTCAATGGGATGGTGTAGCACCTCAAATTTGCACCTATCATTGCACATACATTTTCATATTAGGTCATAGCATATCATGGTCCATTGCATAGCATTGCATTGCCTCTTTTGCCTCAAGTGCAAGCCAATCAAGAATTAGGTCAAACTAATCTCCTGATCAGTCAACCAAACAAGCAAAGGAATTTCTCATTGAACCAAGGCCTTGGGGTTTGTCCAACAAGTTCACATGGCTTGGAGGTCTATTTGAA
Source organism: Lathyrus oleraceus (assembly GCF_024323335.1). Classification (NCBI taxonomy): domain Eukaryota; kingdom Viridiplantae; phylum Streptophyta; class Magnoliopsida; order Fabales; family Fabaceae; genus Lathyrus; species Lathyrus oleraceus. The sequence goes on along the minus strand of NW_026113273.1, from coordinate 25,635 downwards.
GTATTTTGGTCAAGGGTTGAAGACTTGGAAATCATCAGTTCATACATAGACAGTCAAAAACCCTAAAAAAGTCAACTGTCAGTCAAAGCAGTGGATGGTGGTCATTCTTGTGGAATTTGGGCACCATGGTCAATAATCAAGAGTTCATCACACACCCCCTCCCCCCCCCCCCCCCCACCCCCCCCACAACTTGGGACATCATTTGAAGTCAAGTTCTCAAGGAATTAGGGTTTGGAAGTCATCAGTCAATGCATAATCAGTCAGAAACCCTAAAAGTCAACTGTTGGTCAACTGTCCATTTAATCAGAGATTTGATGATTGGAATTGGTTTGTGAGAGTTCATTCATGTCCAAATAGTCATCATATATCATGCCAAACACCATCATGGAAGAATTCGAAGCCAGATCAGAAATTTCCAAAAATGGAAACTGGGCCTGTAACTGAAACTTACCAAAAATGGAAAGTTTTGATCCTCAAACTTACATCATGATACAAGCCTCAAATGAATTTTTGCCCAACATGAAAGTTGAAGATCTTGTTCTCCCATTTCCAAAAAGTCCTAGAACTCTCAATTCCCATGTGTGGTTGGCAAGTTATGATCGAATCGATTTCAGAAAATCTTGAACTTCAAAGGGCCATATCTCCCAAACCGTTTGGCCAATTTTGGTGGGGTTTTTTCCTACAAGTCACATTTGATCCCCTCTTTCCAAAAATATAAATTTCATGTGCCAAAACTTCACCAATCAAAATGGCATATTTTGACCTTTTTCATTTAAGTGTAAGTTTGACCAAGAGTTGACTTTTTGATTTAAACATTTTTTCAACATTTGGCCAATTGGAACAGCTCATAAATGTCATTTAGAATGTGTTTGCAAAGTCAAAATATGCAGTACATAAGGCCATTGCTTGTTTGCTTGAATTGTAAGAAAGGTACAATTTCACCATACCACTCCATGCTATCCACCATACCATGATTTGTACTCATCAAAACAGAGTTTTTAGAGGATAGTTGCTGTTATTTTGAACACATATCTGCAGCCAAAAACCAGTAGTACAAGGGGCCATTCCTTGTTTGTTTGAAATTGGGGAAAAGGTACCTTGCAGCCATTCCACACCATACCTCCACACTTTGCCTTGCACTATCCATAGCTGATTTTATGGATCAAATTTTCTGTCATTTGAGGGCTATTGGCTGCATAACACAGCAGACCTCATGCATCATGTTTTTTCTGTCATCACATACACAAATGCTCATTCTCTCTCATTGGACATGTTTGCCTCCAAATTGCAAATACTGTCAAGAAGGCATGGCACAAGACAACAGCAAGTCCTTTTCATCATACCTTTTTCTGCCACTTAACATGACCTAGCCAACATAATCAATTGCTACAGCAGCCACAAGCCACAAGACCACAAACAAAAACACTTCTCACTCATTTTTCTCCAACATCATCCTTGCTTGCTTGCATTTACCATTGGCTGTCATAACAAAAAGGAGCAAAAACCAAAAGCCCAACAGACCTCACTTGGGATTTTTTTCAAAACCTGTAAAACACAAAACCACAAACCAACAGCTCCACCATCCTATTTCTGTCATGAAACTGCATGAACCAAACCAGAAAACTTCGCTGATGCACATACGCATAAACTCCCAAAAAAAAACCTAAACGAAAATTTTCTTCCCTTGGCCACTCTTGAAAAATCTGCAGCAAGAAAACCCTTGCTCTCCCACCACAAAACAACACAGCAATGGCACACATGACACAGATTTTCATTCATTGAAACTGCACCTTGGCTTTTCTTCCAAAGACCTGCTACCACCATCCAATTGCAGCCACAATAAGAGATTGCAACACAAGAAAGAGCATGGCTGGTACTGTCACAAAAAACAGCCATGAACCACACACCCTTGGCCATTCTTCCAAAACCTGTAAAAACTCAAGAAGAACAAAAAACCTGCCTTGCTAAATTCACAAAATCCAAGAGCTGCATTCAGTTTTGTTTTTGCATTTTCAGTCCAAACTCCCATTGAACAAAACCAGCAGCAGCATCAAACACATCATACAGCAGGAGGCATTGGTTCTCTCACTCTCTAAAAATCCCTCTCACTGGCATTTGTTCTAAACAGTCCAAACCCACAAAAAGTAACAAACCCTGCCCTGCTGTCAAAAACAAAACCTTACCTTGCCTTGCTAACATGACATAAAACCTGCTCAACCCAACATTTCCTCACCATTTTCTGCCCCCAAACAAGCAGCATACCACAAGGACCTTCACTCATTTTTCAACCTTTGCCTTGCTAACATGGCATGCAATCTACCATAGACCAACAAAAAGACATAACCAACCTCATACACCCTCCCAAATCACACCTCACTATTTGATTCCCCATTTTTCTGTCCAAACATAACAAACCAATCTTGCCTTGCCAACCATAGCATTTTGTTCACCATCATTGCCAAACAGCAGCCAAAGGCCATTGGTCACACCCTCTAAAAACCTGATCCTGGCTTTGCACTTCTGGTTTTCTGTCAAAAAGCATCAAAGTTACAACAACAACAGTTACAGCAGCAACACCAACAGCCAACTTCATCTCATTCTCTAAAAATCCATCTTTGCATTTTTCAACTTTCTGTCAGAAACTCTCAAGGGACAAAACCTTGCCTTGCCTAGACATCATCCAAACTACATTGTAAACCTATTCTCACCACCATTCTCCAACTGTACAACCTTTTCCATGGCTGTTCTTCCTCACATCTCATCCATGGCAGAGTTTCTTTTAAAGCTATTGCAGGCCATTTCAAGCCAAACACCAATCATCATCCATCACTAGAAGACTTTTGCAGCAGCTGTTTTGAGCTTCAAAGACCAAACAACAACTGTTTCTCATTCTGCTTCAAAAATAGGTAAAATTTCGACCCTCTCTATTTCAAAAACCATGACATGTTTTGAATAGGTCTTTCAATGCTGAGTTTAGTGATACTTTCACTTTTGGAAATGAATGCTTATCCATGAAGATACATTGTTTTGAAGTTTAATGTTGAAATGTGTTTTTGCTCGATTCTTGATTTTTGTGTGGTTTTAATGAAAATCAATGGTGGATTCATGTTGACCTTGCCATGCTGATCATTTCCATGTATTCAATTTTGATTTTTGGGCAAGATTGTGAAATTATGATTTTTGAACACAAACCCTAATCCCAATTTTCCCAGATTTCTCCCCATTTTCGTGTTGCCTGGCTTTTCACTCACCAACCAATGAAATTATTTCATTTTTAAGGCCAAAACGACCGTGTTTAGTTAAGTGGAGCCAAATATTACAATTATGCCATTCTCGTTTTATCATTTCATTTTATTTTCTTCAATTATTTCATCAATCTTCAAAAATTCATAACTTGCTCATTTTTGATCCAAATTCAATGGGATTTTTTGTGTTGTGTTCATCACGATCTCTACTTTTTTATCATTATTTTTCCAGAATTTTTGGATGAGTGGTTTTTAAATGGCCTTAGGGTTTGTGACATGTGACCAAATTTTGTACACTTTGCCAAATCAATTGTGAAATGATGAGAATGTATCCAATGGCTCCCAAATTTTTTGTGCTTAAACTAGACACATTCATGGTGATTTTGGTGTAGAGTTTGTGAATTTATCATGTGTGGTTTGTAAGATATGATTTTTTGAATTAGGGTGTGACAATTTGTGTCACACCATTGATGTCCAACTTCATGATTTTCATTGCCATGCTTCTTGACCTCCAAATGACTTGAAATTTTGCATGAGCCTACTCTTGTATGTCTAGTTGACTTGTGAATTTTCTTGGATTTAATTGAACTATTTTCCATTTGTTTGAGGTTTTTCTTCCCTGCCTAGTCAAATGTTGACCTTGTGTGACACTTGTTCCCATTTCATTTGTGAAATTCTCATACTTTATTAGATGGACATGAAATTTTGCATGAGATAACTAGACATCCTCATCTTTGCCATGGTTTTAGTCCCATTCATTTATCATATGCCATCTCTGATTTATGAATTTTCTAAGTTGATACATGTTTGGTTGACTTCTTTGAGCATGTTCAAAATTGCTTTGACTTTCTGATTTTCATTGACTGCCTTCCACTTGTCCAAATGGGATGAAATTTGACATGCTTACCATGCTATGTGTTAGGAGTGACCATGATTTATTTGGTGATTTTTGGAAATGTTTTAGTTTGCTTTTGATGCAAGTCTTGCTGTTGACTTCTATGAGCTTCTAAATGCCATGTTTTGACCTAATTTGTTCATGAAATGATGATAGTGATTGATATGGATGTGCACCCAATTGAGTTTGTTTCTTGAATGTTTAAACTTGAATTTGATTGTATATCCCTTGCTGTTTTGACTTTCTCATTCTCTTTTGACCCTAGGCTTGTCCTAGTGGTCCTGTTACTCACCTTTGAGCTTGTGTTTTCAGGTTGACCATCAAATGGCCATTAAGACCAATTCATTTGACTGAGCTTGCTTAAATATCATTGTCTAACCTCTTTGTTTTGTAGGTGGCTTGGCTCACACGCCTTAAGCTTTGTGCCTTGCACATTCACTAGCTTGTGTTGACTGGTTGATGTCTGTTTCATTTTGATTTAACCCTGACTTGTATACTAACTGTGCTTGACTGATTTCAGGTACTTTAGTTGCTTGTAGTTCCTTGTGAACTTTTGCTTTGCTTTGCTTGTATAAGCAATTTGCATTGAGGTATGTCTCTTTTACTTCATGTAGTCTGGAAGACCTGGCCTGTTACTTGGCCAGGCAATTGTCTGAAGTCCTCCTTAAGAGGCAATGTTTGTGACTGTTTACTTTTGTCCTTGCACAGAGTCAAAGACCTCCTAAGTGAAGAGGCAATTGGTGGAAGGTAGGGATATGCAATCTATCCCCCACTATTCAGTGTGTCATCTGCTTTGCTCACACCACTGTGTTGATGCATTGCAGATACAAACCCAAGATCTTGTGCAACTGCACAGTTGAGTCAGTTTTAAATGTGTAGAAGGGTTCCCACTTTCTGAACCCACACATTCTTGTCTTGAGCTCTCCCAGGCCAGGGATAAGAGCTGTGAGGTCTCATCCTCACTTCATCCTTTCATCTGCTTCACCTTAGCCCCTCAATGGCAAGGTTAAGAGCACATTCACCCAGTTCCAGAGGTTTGTTTGTCGAGGTTGATATGACCCCTTGACTAAAACCTAACCCTTGTTTGAGCCACTTGTTTGTATATAGCGTGTGCTATCTGTGCTTGTAGGATTGTTTGACTTGCTTCCTGTGCAAGATAGGATAGTTTGACTTGCTTCCTGTGCAAGATAGGATTGTTTGACTTGCTTCCTGTGCAAGTTAGGATTAGTTTAGACTTGCTTCCTGTGCAAGTTAGGTTTTGCTTGGCTTGCTTCCTGTGCAAGTTAAGTGTGTGTGGCTTGCTTCCTGTGTGAGCCATGCTTAGGATAGGTTGGCCCTTGTGCCATTTAGCTAGAAACCTTAACTTAGGGATGATTTGCATGACAACATCTAGGCTCGAGTCGTAGTCTCCCTAGAGTTGTGTCTCCCTCTGTTATCTGGTTAGGCTAGTCCTTTATCCCTCCGTAGGGGAACTACATCGCCCTGATCTTCATACCAGATGAAGTATGTAGGCAGGAGATTGAGCTGATCTCTCCGGGCGCCCTTTTTTCTTTTTGTGTGCGTTGTCTGACAGTTGCTAGGCTCGAGTGCCTGACTCCTTAGCAATTTGTTGTCTGTCTGTTTGAGTGTGTGCTTGACAGTTATAGGCTCGAGTCCCCGACTCCCTATTAACCTGTTGTGTTGTTGTGTGCTTGGAAGCTGATGTAAGTCCATCGAGTGGCATTTGGGTTCCAGTGTGCGTGTGTTAGGTTCGGATGCTGATGTAAGTCCAGTGATTGGCATTCAGGCTCCATGTTTGCCTTCTTTGTGTGTGTTTTGGTTCGGATGCTGACATAAGTCCAGTGATTGGCAGTCGGGCTCCACGTTTGCCTTTGCCTGTGTTTGTTTGTGTGCGTGTCAGCCGAGCTACGAATGCTCTGATTCTTCTCTCGTCCGAGAAGATACGTATGCATAGGATGCGATATCCTAGCGAGCATGTGTCGTTTCCCCAGTCCGAACTACTTCGACTCTGATGTCTATGCTTGATAGACTAAGTAGGCCCAGGATGCGATATCCTGCCGAGTCAGTTTCAGTCAGTTTCTTTTGTCTCTTTCAGCCAGTGTGTGTGTGAGTATGAGCAGTGTTTAGCAACCAATTTATCCTTCCTTTTGTGCGTGGATCCCGTAGAGTACTACGGATGCGTAGGGGTGCTAATACCTTCCCTTCGCATAACCGACTCCCGAACCCATACTCTTTGGTCGCGAGACCATGTTCTTTCCCAGGTTTACTTCGAGCGTTTCCTTTCCCTCTTTTGGGATAAATAACGCACGGTGGCGGCTCTGTTGTTTCTTGTTTTCCCGCCGGTTTTTCGCGCGATGCGACAGCTGGCGACTCTGCTGGGGACATAGAGAAGTTGACCTGTGCTGGTCCATCTTCCCTGAGCGAGTCTCTCCTAGCGCTCTCTAGGTTAGGATTTTGGTTGCTGTTTGTTGTTGTATTTATTGCATTCATTGTATATATGTACATTTACTGTTTACATTTATTATGTGCATTAATGTTTGCATTCATTCATTATCATCTGCTGGTTGTCTGTTTTTCTCTGTGTGGGGGGGAGTCAGTTGAGGTAAAAGGTCCAATACCCAGACCATGAGTGAAAATCTAGGATGATTAGGAATAGAGTGATTCATGGGAAGCGGGTGGTATGGCGCCACTTAGCGGAACATTGATATCACGAGCAGTTCAGACCCTGGTGGGATATTATCAGTGCATACATCGGGTGTGCACAGGATGATATTCTGCGAAAGGTTATTTATGCTGCGTTTCTTTCGACCTTACCCTGGCCTAGACGACACCCGTGAGTGGGGAAGGGTTTGATCATTTTAACAGGTACCGTTGGTGACTTTGGTTCTGTTGGTGACTCTAGTTCAGACAACAGTGTGATCAGTTTGACCATAAGTTGGATTTATGTTCTGATCTTGACTGAAGCTTCGACCTAGTCAGAGTTTGCACAACCAGCCAGTCCAGTCTGCATCATGTGCATCATAGCATATTTATTTTTCAAAAGAAACGCAATGAAAAAAAAAAAAAAAAATCAAAAAAAAGAAATCAAAAAAAAAAGGGGAAGAAAAAAAGAAAAAAAGAAAATTTTCAAGGAACTCAAAGGAGTTTATTTGCAAAAATTTCAAAACATGAAAAAACCGGGAAAATTTTTTCACCTGATATATCTGATGAGATATTCTCATATATGATCAAAATGCTAAATATTTCAAAGTTTGCAAATAAAACCCTCGAGTTCCTTTGAAATAAAAACAAGCATATGCATAAACACTTCATGCATCATTTGCATCAGCAGGTTCTGTTCCGGTCTCCCGTCCTGTGGTCTGACCCTGTGATCTTCATTTATTTTGAAGACGCACTTTGCCGGTATTATACCAGAGCCATCTCTGCCAGATTGATGGATCATCCTGAGCAAGAGAATCGTGAACTCAGAGAGATATTTGCCAGACTTTGTGCTGTTGATGGATTTATTCCTGGTTAACCGATCCCGGGCTGGTATTGGCTACTGTTCTGGGGCACTTAATGAGCAAGATTTGTTCAAGAGTGGAGGATTCGTCCATGACGATCAACCTGAAGAAGAGGATGCTGCTATCTTGGAAGAGGACGCAGAGGACTTGAACAATTTCACCATTCCTGGTGGTGTCTGCCACAATTGGGTCACTGTGGGCTTTCCTACAGTTGTTCATAAGTCTTTGTAATAAACACTTTGTTTAAAAGCCCTTCTCCCATGCCAAAAGGAGAAGTGATGACATTGTTGGCAACATTTTGTGCAATGATATTTTCATTCAAATAATTCATGTTAAACATTTGTTTTTCCAATTGTTTTCCCTTTTTGCTTTTTGCATGAAATTGGTGATCACAAAAAACCCTAAAAAACAAGAATAAAAGCAATCTTTTCATCTGCATAACGATTGTCTTGTTTGTTTCAAAAAAGCTTTTCATATAAAAATCTTTATGCAGGTTGTTTCTCAAACCCATCGAACATAATGATCGGACGTCATCTCCCAATTTTGAATTCCCTGTATTCGAAGTGGACGAAGATAATGTTGAAGGGATTCCTGACGAGATTTTCCGACTTCTTGAGCAAGAAAAGAAGATCACTCAGCTGCATCTCGAGAATCAGCAGAACAGCCAACTGGGGCATTATCAAAAAAAAATCAAAGAAAAAAAAAGAAAGAAAGAGGAGGGTGCAAAACCAAATCAAAAGAAATCCAAATCAAAAGAAAGAAAAAGAAAGAAAGAAACAAAAAATATGGCACCCTCAAAGTCCCAAGTTGACTGATGCTGAATTCGATCGAAAAGAAGAGATCAACTGCCATGTGTTATGGTCAGTCATATCAGCAAAGAGTGAAAAAACATTTGATAAGAAGGTCAAGCCTCGTGTGTTCTGAGAAGGTGACCTTGTGCTCAAGAAAGTCTTGTCTTTTGTACCCGATTCCAGGGGCAGGTGAACCCCCAAGCTATGAATGTCCATATGTTGTCAAGAGAGCCTCTTCAGGCAATGTTCTGACACTTACTACGATGGATGAAGAAGTTCACTCGTCCTGTGAATCCTGGTGCAGTCAAGAAATACTTCGCCTAAAACAAACAAAAAAGTAACAGCTCGCTAAGTTGAACACCCCAAAGGGCAACTTAGGCAAAAAGGAGCGTCTCGATGGATTGAAAACCCGAAAGGGCGATCCAGGCAAAAGTTAGAGACATTGAAAAAAAAAAAGAGAATTTGCATCCCGCTAGATTGATCACCTCACACTGGGGCAATCTAGGCAAAAATTAGGGATTTGGCAAGTAACTGCATCTTGACAAGACTGTGCTCTATATCTGTCATCCGTCAGGGATTCTCGACTCGTCGTCGACTGAAGCTTTGAATACATCGCAAATTCAGAATGGTAGAGGAAAGGTCATTATGTTCGATGTAGCCCTCTCCAATATATATCACCGATTTCAAACTTGTACAGATCTATGGAGTCTCGCCCTTTGCAGACTATCATTCCATCACATCAATTTGAGCTTTTCATCCAATTATTTGCACTCTTATTTGTTTCAACTCAACAAACGTTTTGCATGTTTTAATTGATAAAGTATCATTGTTTTCAAAATAAACAAATTTTTCAAAAAAAATTGTTCTTAAACAAAGTGAACGTTCACAATGATGGAAGGATACTTAGGAGACCCACGGTGCTCTCCCGGGGGTGGTATGATTACCAGCAGGTAAGACAATTGTTCGTATCTCGAGCATGACTGTATCTTTGTCCTGCAGAACCTCGTATGGTCTCTCCTCAGTGAGGTTGCTCAGTGCAGTGTTTGGTTGAAAGTTTTTATCTTCATGCCCCCGTAGTGCAACATTTCTCCCTCCAAGTCCCTATTAGCCCTATCGTGGGGCATCCCCAGTAGAGTGCTGTTTGAGCCTTATCATGGGGCATACCTGGGGCACGTTTTTTTATCTAACGATCCCTGCAGAGCCGAATCAGGGGCAAGGGATAGTTGAACGGTGAAAAGGCAGTGAAGGATTACGACGACGATCCTGGAAGGTTAATCAAGAAGACTCTTCAAAGTCTGATGATTGGAAAGTATGTATGAATCCCAAGAGTTCGACCTCCGTGAAGTACGGACGAGTTGGGAATACAAGATGATGGAGCAGAAAAGTCCAGAAGAGTCTGGGAGTTCTTAAAAGTGGAAAGTTAACACTATGGGTGGATGATGGACACCAGTGTTCGACGAGTGGGCCGACATCCCTGTCAAACAAACTGTATCTCCCCAGAGGATTGAGAGTGTGATCTCCCTGGTAGATTCGAGATCGTTGTCTCCTCAGCAAGCCTGAAGGTCATCACATCCCCAGCCCAAGCCAGTATTGAAGCTATCAGAGCTATTTCCCCTGCAGAGATACCTGTGGACAGTACCTTCTTTCCCCAACAGATCTAAGGATTGCTTCTCCCCAGCAGGCCTATGCTTGCAGATTTCCCCAGTTGAGAATCCCCGCTGAGCGCCTGACAGTTATTTTCCTCGGGAGCACCCCAGTGGAGTTTATCTGTAGACCGTTGGTGTGTCCCCCAACAATTGGTTTTGTGATGCTATTATCTCCAGTATGGCCGTGAGTGCTTATCCTAAACAGGTTTGTGGGAATTCATCTCCAGTATGATATAACGTGTTATCATCCTCAACAGAGTTGTTACTCTCACCACTATGGTTGTTCTCTCCACCAGGATCGTTCTCCTCAGCAGAATGGTGTTGGTTTTTCCTCAGCAAGTTCCCCGAGTGGAGCGGGTCTCATGAAATACTTCTCCAGCAGTGATTCTCCTACATATGGATTGGTTGGGTCGTCCCTAGTGGAGTAGTACTTATTTCTCCAGCAGAGTTCATCCTACCAGTGGATTGGACGGGTTTCTGTAGTAGACTGATATCTGTATCCCCAGCGGAGTTGTGACTGTTTTCCAAGTCTGAAGTTGTCTTCACAGCAGAGGTTGTGTTGATGGTTTTTCCCCAGCAAGGTTTGTCTTTCCCCGGCAGGATGGAAGTTGACATGGTCATAGGATCCCCAGCACAGTTCCTGGAGTTCCCCGGTGTTGTCTCTAAAGGAGACGTGTGTTTATGCATTCATCATTTAGATAAGCATAGCATATTGCATCATTAGTGCATAGCATTTTCATGATCATGGGGCATTGTGTAAAACAAGAAAAAACCCATGCATCAACATAGCAAGCATATCCATTAGCCCTAGGCCGTGGCAACCAGCCAAGGTTGGTTTGTTGGAAAGAGTTTAGCATCGCGCCATTGGATCGGCTTCAGAATTGGGTTCATCAGCATGGTCGAGAGGTTGGTGTTTTCCGAACAAGTGATTCCTCAGTCGAGTGGGTATCCCCAGCAGTGTTACTCCCCAATTGTTAGCGTCTTGCCAGCTTGAGTCTTTTTCCTTAAGCAGATATGGGTGTGTCCGATCTCTCCATGTAGAGTCTACCCCTTAAGCAGAAAGTGTCAATCTTTTCCTGCCATTTCCCCACTGAGATACGTCCTCGTGGATGACGGTTGCTTCCGTTCCCTCCCAACACACATTGGGATGGGTTTTCCCTATTGAGTTCTTTCCTCATTAGGATGAGTCTTGTTTCAGTCTGCCTTTTTGGATCGATCCTAAATTGGCTTCCTGTTGGCTGTCTCCTGTACTTCCCTGGGGCATAAATGAATAGTCGCTCACTAACCGACACTCATTCATCTTATCCTCAGCGGAATTTGTTTGGCCTCTACCACCAAACCGGTAGCTGTAAGTCCTATCTTTGTGGTTTTCTACCCACTAGCTGGTAGTTGTAAAATCCCACTTTCCTCCCCTTGTTGGAATTAACCCTTTGTGCTCATCCCGATGATGACTGGTTACTTTTCCGTGGTTTTCTGCCTACAAACCGGTAGATGTAATCCCCTCTTTGTGGTATTAATGGTCTTGTCCCCTTTGGATACTTGCTTTGATCAAGCAGTATTGTCCCCATTGGGTCTTCACTTTCTTTTTGGATACTTGCTCCAAGTTAGCAACTTTATCCTCTTTTGATTGGTCATCTTTTGCATACCTAGTCTGGTACCCAGATGCCTTTCTTTTCGGTCGATTGTTCATTTAGCAACCTACAACCCGGTTATGGATAATCTTCCATGCGAGTGTATTATCTACGTTTTGACGGCTATAGATAATATGTACTTATGATTTTCCGGTATTCAGACCGAAGGAGTTTCCGACGATCAGGTCGATGTACTCATGGCACAAGGCCAATTTTCCGGTATTCAGACCGAAGGAGTTTCCGACGATCAGGTCGATGTACTCATGGCACAAGGCCAATTTTCCGGTATTCAGACCGAAGGAGTTTCCGACGATCAGGTCGATGTACTCATGGCACAAGGCCAATTTTCCGGTATTCAGACCGAAGGAGTTTCCGACGATCAGGTCGATGTACTCATGGCACAAGGCCAATTTTCCGGTATTCAGACCGAAGAAGTATTCTCCTCTCCGTTGGTGTCGATAAACGTCGAGTTTTTCCCGATCATCCGTTGATGATTTGGTTGTGTCCTCCTTCCCAAGTGAAGTATTCTCCTCTCCGTTGGTGTCGATAAACGTCGAGTTTTTCCCAATCATCCGTTGATGATTTGGTTGTGTTCACTCTCCCCAGTAGAGTTTCCTCCTCTCCGTTGGTGTCGATAAACGTCGAGTTTTTCCCGATCATCCGTTGATGATTTGGTTGTGTCCTCCTTCCCAAGTGAAGTATTCCCCTCTCCGTTGGTGTCGATAAACGTCGAGTTTTTCCCGATCATCCGTTGATGATTTGGTTGTGTCCTCCTTCCCAAGTGAAGTATTCTCCTCTCCGTTGGTGTCGATAAACGTCGAGTTTTTCCCAATCATCCGTTGATGATTTGGTTGTGTTCACTCTCCCCAGTAGAGTTTCCTCCTCTCCGTTGGTGTCGATAAACGTCGAGTTTTTCCCAATCATCCGTTGATGATTTGGTTGTGTTCACTCTCCCCAGTAGAGTTTCCTCCTCTCCGTTGGTGTCGATAAACGTCGAGTTTTTCCCGATCATCCGTTGATGATTTGGTTGTGTCCTTCTTCCCTAGTGAAGTTTTCCTCCTCTCCGTTGGTGTCGATAAACGTCGAGTTTTTCCTATTCGTCCTATGACGTCTAGTTGTACCTATCCCCACGTGGATTTACCTTTCCGTTGGTCTTGGTAAACGTTGAGTTTTTCCCATTTCGTCCGTTGACGTATGGTTGTATCCCTCCCAGTTATTCAATAGCGTCTGGTTACCTCTCCGTTGGTCCCGATAAACGTCGAGTTTTTCCTAGTTGTCCGTTGGCATCTAGTTGCGATTGTTGTTCCCATTCACCGTCGTTGTGACGTCTGGGTGTAGCCATACCCTTTGAAAACAAAACCAAAAAAATATATACCCAGTAATAAATATCAGCTCCCATTGGACGTTTCCATTGGTGGATCCCTGTATTGTGCAAATTCTACGGTTCTTGGTATTCAATCCCTGTTTACCCTGAAAGTCTGACAGCCGTTGCTCTCATCCATTCGGGTTCCCAGCTGATTGAATAGGGGCAGCTGTAGCACCTCAAATTTGCACCTATCATTGCACATACATTTTCATATTAGGTCATAGCATATCATGGTCCATTGCATAGCATTGCATTGCCTCTTTTGCCTCAAGTGCAAGCCAATCAAGAATTAGGTCAAACTAATCTCCTGATCAGTCAACCAAACAAGCAAAGGAATTTCTCATTGAACCAAGGCCTTGGGGTTTGTCCAACAAGTTCACATGGCTTGGAGGTCTATTTGAAGTATTTTGGTCAAGGGTTGAAGACTTGGAAATCATCAGTTCATACATAGACAGTCAAAAACCCTAAAAAAGTCAACTGTCAGTCAAAGCAGTGGATGGTGGTCATTCTTGTGGAATTTGGGCACCATGGTCAATAATCAAGAGTTCATACAACTTGGGACATCATTTGAAGTCAAGTTCTCAAGGAATTAGGGTTTGGAAGTCATCAGTCAATGCATAATCAGTCAGAAACCCTAAAAGTCAACTGTTGGTCAACTGTCCATTTAATCAGAGATTTGATGATTGGAATTGGTTTGTGAGAGTTCATTCATGTCCAAATAGTCATCATATATCATGCCAAACACCATCATGGAAGAATTCGAAGCCAGATCAGAAATTTCCAAAAATGGAAACTGGGCCTGTAACTGAAACTTACCAAAAATGGAAAGTTTTGATCCTCAAACTTACATCATGATACAAGCCTCAAATGAATTTTTGCCCAACATGAAAGTTGAAGATCTTGTTCTCCCATTTCCAAAAAGTCCTAGAACTCTCAATTCCCATGTGTGGTTGGCAAGTTATGATCGAATCGATTTCAGAAAATCTTGAACTTCAAAGGGCCATATCTCCCAAACCGTTTGGCCAATTTTGGTGGGGTTTTTTCCTACAAGTCACATTTGATCCCCTCTTTCCAAAAATATAAATTTCATGTGCCAAAACTTCACCAATCAAAATGGCATATTTTGACCTTTTTCATTTAAGTGTAAGTTTGACCAAGAGTTGACTTTTTGATTTAAACATTTTTTCAACATTTGGCCAATTGGAACAGCTCATAAATGTCATTTAGAATGTGTTTGCAAAGTCAAAATATGCAGTACATAAGGCCATTGCTTGTTTGCTTGAATTGTAAGAAAGGTACAATTTCACCATACCACTCCATGCTATCCACCATACCATGATTTGTACTCATCAAAACAGAGTTTTTAGAGGATAGTTGCTGTTATTTTGAACACATATCTGCAGCCAAAAACCAGTAGTACAAGGGGCCATTCCTTGTTTGTTTGAAATTGGGGAAAAGGTACCTTGCAGCCATTCCACACCATACCTCCACACTTTGCCTTGCACTATCCATAGCTGATTTTATGGATCAAATTTTCTGTCATTTGAGGGCTATTGGCTGCATAACACAGCAGACCTCATGCATCATGTTTTTTCTGTCATCACATACACAAATGCTCATTCTCTCTCATTGGACATGTTTGCCTCCAAATTGCAAATACTGTCAAGAAGGCATGGCACAAGACAACAGCAAGTCCTTTTCATCATACCTTTTTCTGCCACTTAACATGACCTAGCCAACATAATCAATTGCTACAGCAGCCACAAGCCACAAGACCACAAACAAAAACACTTCTCACTCATTTTTCTCCAACATCATCCTTGCTTGCTTGCATTTACCATTGGCTGTCATAACAAAAAGGAGCAAAAACCAAAAGCCCAACAGACCTCACTTGGGATTTTTTTCAAAACCTGTAAAACACAAAACCACAAACCAACAGCTCCACCATCCTATTTCTGTCATGAAACTGCATGAACCAAACCAGAAAACTTCGCTGATGCACATACGCATCCTTGGCCACTCTTGAAAAATCTGCAGCAAGAAAACCCTTGCTCTCCCACCACAAAACAACACAGCAATGGCACACATGACACAGATTTTCATTCATTGAAACTGCACCTTGGCTTTTCTTCCAAAGACCTGCTACCACCATCCAATTGCAGCCACAATAAGAGATTGCAACACAAGAAAGAGCATGGCTGGTACTGTCACAAAAAACAGCCATGAACCACACACCCTTGGCCATTCTTCCAAAACCTGTAAAAACTCAAGAAGAACAAAAAACCTGCCTTGCTAAATTCACAAAATCCAAGAGCTGCATTCAGTTTTGTTTTTGCATTTTCAGTCCAAACTCCCATTGAACAAAACCAGCAGCAGCATCAAACACATCATACAGCAGGAGGCATTGGTTCTCTCACTCTCTAAAAATCCCTCTCACTGGCATTTGTTCTAAACAGTCCAAACCCACAAAAAGTAACAAACCCTGCCCTGCTGTCAAAAACAAAACCTTACCTTGCCTTGCTAACATGACATAAAACCTGCTCAACCCAACATTTCCTCACCATTTTCTGCCCCCAAACAAGCAGCATACCACAAGGACCTTCACTCATTTTTCAACCTTTGCCTTGCTAACATGGCATGCAATCTACCATAGACCAACAAAAAGACATAACCAACCTCATACACCCTCCCAAATCACACCTCACTATTTGATTCCCCATTTTTCTGTCCAAACATAACAAACCAATCTTGCCTTGCCAACCATAGCATTTTGTTCACCATCATTGCCAAACAGCAGCCAAAGGCCATTGGTCACACCCTCTAAAAACCTGATCCTGGCTTTGCACTTCTGGTTTTCTGTCAAAAAGCATCAAAGTTACAACAACAACAGTTACAGCAGCAACACCAACAGCCAACTTCATCTCATTCTCTAAAAATCCATCTTTGCATTTTTCAACTTTCTGTCAGAAACTCTCAAGGGACAAAACCTTGCCTTGCCTAGACATCATCCAAACTACATTGTAAACCTATTCTCACCACCATTCTCCAACTGTACAACCTTTTCCATGGCTGTTCTTCCTCACATCTCATCCATGGCAGAGTTTCTTTTAAAGCTATTGCAGGCCATTTCAAGCCAAACACCAATCATCATCCATCACTAGAAGACTTTTGCAGCAGCTGTTTTGAGCTTCAAAGACCAAACAACAACTGTTTCTCATTCTGCTTCAAAAATAGGTAAAATTTCGACCCTCTCTATTTCAAAAACCATGACATGTTTTGAATAGGTCTTTCAATGCTGAGTTTAGTGATACTTTCACTTTTGGAAATGAATGCTTATCCATGAAGATACATTGTTTTGAAGTTTAATGTTGAAATGTGTTTTTGCTCGATTCTTGATTTTTGTGTGGTTTTAATGAAAATCAATGGTGGATTCATGTTGACCTTGCCATGCTGATCATTTCCATGTATTCAATTTTGATTTTTGGGCAAGATTGTGAAATTATGATTTTTGAACACAAACCCTAATCCCAATTTTCCCAGATTTCTCCCCATTTTCGTGTTGCCTGGCTTTTCACTCACCAACCAATGAAATTATTTCATTTTTAAGGCCAAAACGACCGTGTTTAGTTAAGTGGAGCCAAATATTACAATTATGCCATTCTCGTTTTATCATTTCATTTTATTTTCTTCAATTATTTCATCAATCTTCAAAAATTCATAACTTGCTCATTTTTGATCCAAATTCAATGGGATTTTTTGTGTTGTGTTCATCACGATCTCTACTTTTTTATCAATATTTTTCCAGAATTTTTGGATGAGTGGTTTTTAAATGGCCTTAGGGTTTGTGACATGTGACCAAATTTTGTACACTTTGCCAAATCAATTGTGAAATGATGAGAATGTATCCAATGGCTCCCAAATTTTTTGTGCTTAAACTAGACACATTCATGGTGATTTTGGTGTAGAGTTTGTGAATTTATCATGTGTGGTTTGTAAGATATGATTTTTTGAATTAGGGTGTGACAATTTGTGTCACACCATTGATGTCCAACTTCATGATTTTCATTGCCATGCTTCTTGACCTCCAAATGACTTGAAATTTTGCATGAGCCTACTCTTGTATGTCTAGTTGACTTGTGAATTTTCTTGGATTTAATTGAACTATTTTCCATTTGTTTGAGGTTTTTCTTCCCTGCCTAGTCAAATGTTGACCTTGTGTGACACTTGTTCCCATTTCATTTGTGAAATTCTCATACTTTATTAGATGGACATGAAATTTTGCATGAGATAACTAGACATCCTCATCTTTGCCATGGTTTTAGTCCCATTCATTTATCATATGCCATCTCTGATTTATGAATTTTCTAAGTTGATACATGTTTGGTTGACTTCTTTGAGCATGTTCAAAATTGCTTTGACTTTCTGATTTTCATTGACTGCCTTCCACTTGTCCAAATGGGATGAAATTTGACATGCTTACCATGCTATGTGTTAGGAGTGACCATGATTTATTTGGTGATTTTTGGAAATGTTTTAGTTTGCTTTTGATGCAAGTCTTGCTGTTGACTTCTATGAGCTTCTAAATGCCATGTTTTGACCTAATTTGTTCATGAAATGATGATAGTGATTGATATGGATGTGCACCCAATTGAGTTTGTTTCTTGAATGTTTAAACTTGAATTTGATTGTATATCCCTTGCTGTTTTGACTTTCTCATTCTCTTTTGACCCTAGGCTTGTCCTAGTGGTCCTGTTACTCACCTTTGAGCTTGTGTTTTCAGGTTGACCATCAAATGGCCATTAAGACCAATTCATTTGACTGAGCTTGCTTAAATATCATTGTCTAACCTCTTTGTTTTGTAGGTGGCTTGGCTCACACGCCTTAAGCTTTGTGCCTTGCACATTCACTAGCTTGTGTTGACTGGTTGATGTCTGTTTCATTTTGATTTAACCCTGACTTGTATACTAACTGTGCTTGACTGATTTCAGGTACTTTAGTTGCTTGTAGTTCCTTGTGAACTTTTGCTTTGCTTTGCTTGTATAAGCAATTTGCATTGAGGTATGTCTCTTTTACTTCATGTAGTCTGGAAGACCTGGCCTGTTACTTGGCCAGGCAATTGTCTGAAGTCCTCCTTAAGAGGCAATGTTTGTGACTGTTTACTTTTGTCCTTGCACAGAGTCAAAGACCTCCTAAGTGAAGAGGCAATTGGTGGAAGGTAGGGATATGCAATCTATCCCCCACTATTCAGTGTGTCATCTGCTTTGCTCACACCACTGTGTTGATGCATTGCAGATACAAACCCAAGATCTTGTGCAACTGCACAGTTGAGTCAGTTTTAAATGTGTAGAAGGGTTCCCACTTTCTGAACCCACACATTCTTGTCTTGAGCTCTCCCAGGCCAGGGATAAGAGCTGTGAGGTCTCATCCTCACTTCATCCTTTCATCTGCTTCACCTTAGCCCCTCAATGGCAAGGTTAAGAGCACATTCACCCAGTTCCAGAGGTTTGTTTGTCGAGGTTGATATGACCCCTTGACTAAAACCTAACCCTTGTTTGAGCCACTTGTTTGTATATAGCGTGTGCTATCTGTGCTTGTAGGATTGTTTGACTTGCTTCCTGTGCAAGATAGGATAGTTTGACTTGCTTCCTGTGCAAGATAGGATTGTTTGACTTGCTTCCTGTGCAAGTTAGGATTAGTTTAGACTTGCTTCCTGTGCAAGTTAGGTTTTGCTTGGCTTGCTTCCTGTGCAAGTTAAGTGTGTGTGGCTTGCTTCCTGTGTGAGCCATGCTTAGGATAGGTTGGCCCTTGTGCCATTTAGCTAGAAACCTTAACTTAGGGATGATTTGCATGACAACATCTAGGCTCGAGTCGTAGTCTCCCTAGAGTTGTGTCTCCCTCTGTTATCTGGTTAGGCTAGTCCTTTATCCCTCCGTAGGGGAACTACATCGCCCTGATCTTCATACCAGATGAAGTATGTAGGCAGGAGATTGAGCTGATCTCTCCGGGCGCCCTTTTTTCTTTTTGTGTGCGTTGTCTGACAGTTGCTAGGCTCGAGTGCCTGACTCCTTAGCAATTTGTTGTCTGTCTGTTTGAGTGTGTGCTTGACAGTTATAGGCTCGAGTCCCCGACTCCCTATTAACCTGTTGTGTTGTTGTGTGCTTGGAAGCTGATGTAAGTCCATCGAGTGGCATTTGGGTTCCAGTGTGCGTGTGTTAGGTTCGGATGCTGATGTAAGTCCAGTGATTGGCATTCAGGCTCCATGTTTGCCTTCTTTGTGTGTGTTTTGGTTCGGATGCTGACATAAGTCCAGTGATTGGCAGTCGGGCTCCACGTTTGCCTTTGCCTGTGTTTGTTTGTGTGCGTGTCAGCCGAGCTACGAATGCTCTGATTCTTCTCTCGTCCGAGAAGATACGTATGCATAGGATGCGATATCCTAGCGAGCATGTGTCGTTTCCCCAGTCCGAACTACTTCGACTCTGATGTCTATGCTTGATAGACTAAGTAGGCCCAGGATGCGATATCCTGCCGAGTCAGTTTCAGTCAGTTTCTTTTGTCTCTTTCAGCCAGTGTGTGTGTGAGTATGAGCAGTGTTTAGCAACCAATTTATCCTTCCTTTTGTGCGTGGATCCCGTAGAGTACTACGGATGCGTAGGGGTGCTAATACCTTCCCTTCGCATAACCGACTCCCGAACCCATACTCTTTGGTCGCGAGACCATGTTCTTTCCCAGGTTTACTTCGAGCGTTTCCTTTCCCTCTTTTGGGATAAATAACGCACGGTGGCGGCTCTGTTGTTTCTTGTTTTCCCGCCGGTTTTTCGCGCGATGCGACAGCTGGCGACTCTGCTGGGGACATAGAGAAGTTGACCTGTGCTGGTCCATCTTCCCTGAGCGAGTCTCTCCTAGCGCTCTCTAGGTTAGGATTTTGGTTGCTGTTTGTTGTTGTATTTATTGCATTCATTGTATATATGTACATTTACTGTTTACATTTATTATGTGCATTAATGTTTGCATTCATTCATTATCATCTGCTGGTTGTCTGTTTTTCTCTGTGTGGGGGGGAGTCAGTTGAGGTAAAAGGTCCAATACCCAGACCATGAGTGAAAATCTAGGATGATTAGGAATAGAGTGATTCATGGGAAGCGGGTGGTATGGCGCCACTTAGCGGAACATTGATATCACGAGCAGTTCAGACCCTGGTGGGATATTATCAGTGCATACATCGGGTGTGCACAGGATGATATTCTGCGAAAGGTTATTTATGCTGCGTTTCTTTCGACCTTACCCTGGCCTAGACGACACCCGTGAGTGGGGAAGGGTTTGATCATTTTAACAGGTACCGTTGGTGACTTTGGTTCTGTTGGTGACTCTAGTTCAGACAACAGTGTGATCAGTTTGACCATAAGTTGGATTTATGTTCTGATCTTGACTGAAGCTTCGACCTAGTCAGAGTTTGCACAACCAGCCAGTCCAGTCTGCATCATGTGCATCATAGCATATTTATTTTTCAAAAGAAACGCAATGAAAAAAATCAAAAAAAAAATCAAAAAAAAGAAATCAAAAAAAAAAAGGGAAGAAGAAAAAAGAAAAAAAGAAAATTTTCAAGGAACTCAAAGGAGTTTATTTGCAAAAATTTCAAAACATGAAAAAACCGGGAAAATTTTTTCACCTGATATATCTGATGAGATATTCTCATATATGATCAAAATGCTAAATATTTCAAAGTTTGCAAATAAAACCCTCGAGTTCCTTTGAAATAAAAACAAGCATATGCATAAACACTTCATGCATCATTTGCATCAGCAGGTTCTGTTCCGGTCTCCCGTCCTGTGGTCTGACCCTGTGATCTTCATTTATTTTGAAGACGCACTTTGCCGGTATTATACCAGAGCCATCTCTGCCAGATTGATGGATCATCCTGAGCAAGAGAATCGTGAACTCAGAGAGATATTTGCCAGACTTTGTGCTGTTGATGGATTTATTCCTGGTTAACCGATCCCGGGCTGGTATTGGCTACTGTTCTGGGGCACTTAATGAGCAAGATTTGTTCAAGAGTGGAGGATTCGTCCATGACGATCAACCTGAAGAAGAGGATGCTGCTATCTTGGAAGAGGACGCAGAGGACTTGAACAATTTCACCATTCCTGGTGGTGTCTGCCACAATTGGGTCACTGTGGGCTTTCCTACAGTTGTTCATAAGTCTTTGTAATAAACACTTTGTTTAAAAGCCCTTCTCCCATGCCAAAAGGAGAAGTGATGACATTGTTGGCAACATTTTGTGCAATGATATTTTCATTCAAATAATTCATGTTAAACATTTGTTTTTCCAATTGTTTTCCCTTTTTGCTTTTTGCATGAAATTGGTGATCACAAAAAACCCTAAAAAACAAGAATAAAAGCAATCTTTTCATCTGCATAACGATTGTCTTGTTTGTTTCAAAAAAGCTTTTCATATAAAAATCTTTATGCAGGTTGTTTCTCAAACCCATCGAACATAATGATCGGACGTCATCTCCCAATTTTGAATTCCCTGTATTCGAAGTGGACGAAGATAATGTTGAAGGGATTCCTGACGAGATTTTCCGACTTCTTGAGCAAGAAAAGAAGATCACTCAGCTGCATCTCGAGAATCAGCAGAACAGCCAACTGGGGCATTATCAAAAAAAAATCAAAGAAAAAAAAAGAAAGAAAGAGGAGGGTGCAAAACCAAATCAAAAGAAATCCAAATCAAAAGAAAGAAAAAGAAAGAAAGAAACAAAAAATATGGCACCCTCAAAGTCCCAAGTTGACTGATGCTGAATTCGATCGAAAAGAAGAGATCAACTGCCATGTGTTATGGTCAGTCATATCAGCAAAGAGTGAAAAAACATTTGATAAGAAGGTCAAGCCTCGTGTGTTCTGAGAAGGTGACCTTGTGCTCAAGAAAGTCTTGTCTTTTGTACCCGATTCCAGGGGCAGGTGAACCCCCAAGCTATGAATGTCCATATGTTGTCAAGAGAGCCTCTTCAGGCAATGTTCTGACACTTACTACGATGGATGAAGAAGTTCACTCGTCCTGTGAATCCTGGTGCAGTCAAGAAATACTTCGCCTAAAACAAACAAAAAAGTAACAGCTCGCTAAGTTGAACACCCCAAAGGGCAACTTAGGCAAAAAGGAGCGTCTCGATGGATTGAAAACCCGAAAGGGCGATCCAGGCAAAAGTTAGAGACATTGAAAAAAAAAAAGAGAATTTGCATCCCGCTAGATTGATCACCTCACACTGGGGCAATCTAGGCAAAAATTAGGGATTTGGCAAGTAACTGCATCTTGACAAGACTGTGCTCTATATCTGTCATCCGTCAGGGATTCTCGACTCGTCGTCGACTGAAGCTTTGAATACATCGCAAATTCAGAATGGTAGAGGAAAGGTCATTATGTTCGATGTAGCCCTCTCCAATATATATCACCGATTTCAAACTTGTACAGATCTATGGAGTCTCGCCCTTTGCAGACTATCATTCCATCACATCAATTTGAGCTTTTCATCCAATTATTTGCACTCTTATTTGTTTCAACTCAACAAACGTTTTGCATGTTTTAATTGATAAAGTATCATTGTTTTCAAAATAAACAAATTTTTCAAAAAAAATTGTTCTTAAACAAAGTGAACGTTCACAATGATGGAAGGATACTTAGGAGACCCACGGTGCTCTCCCGGGGGTGGTATGATTACCAGCAGGTAAGACAATTGTTCGTATCTCGAGCATGACTGTATCTTTGTCCTGCAGAACCTCGTATGGTCTCTCCTCAGTGAGGTTGCTCAGTGCAGTGTTTGGTTGAAAGTTTTATCTTCATGCCCCCGTAGTGCAACATTTCTCCCTCCAAGTCCCTATTAGCCCTATCGTGGGGCATCCCCAGTAGAGTGCTGTTTGAGCCTTATCATGGGGCATACCTGGGGCACGTTTTTTTATCTAACGATCCCTGCAGAGCCGAATCAGGGGCAAGGGATAGTTGAACGGTGAAAAGGCAGTGAAGGATTACGACGACGATCCTGGAAGGTTAATCAAGAAGACTCTTCAAAGTCTGATGATTGGAAAGTATGTATGAATCCCAAGAGTTCGACCTCCGTGAAGTACGGACGAGTTGGGAATACAAGATGATGGAGCAGAAAAGTCCAGAAGAGTCTGGGAGTTCTTAAAAGTGGAAAGTTAACACTATGGGTGGATGATGGACACCAGTGTTCGACGAGTGGGCCGACATCCCTGTCAAACAAACTGTATCTCCCCAGAGGATTGAGAGTGTGATCTCCCTGGTAGATTCGAGATCGTTGTCTCCTCAGCAAGCCTGAAGGTCATCACATCCCCAGCCCAAGCCAGTATTGAAGCTATCAGAGCTATTTCCCCTGCAGAGATACCTGTGGACAGTACCTTCTTTCCCCAACAGATCTAAGGATTGCTTCTCCCCAGCAGGCCTATGCTTGCAGATTTCCCCAGTTGAGAATCCCCGCTGAGCGCCTGACAGTTATTTTCCTCGGGAGCACCCCAGTGGAGTTTATCTGTAGACCGTTGGTGTGTCCCCCAACAATTGGTTTTGTGATGCTATTATCTCCAGTATGGCCGTGAGTGCTTATCCTAAACAGGTTTGTGGGAATTCATCTCCAGTATGATATAACGTGTTATCATCCTCAACAGAGTTGTTACTCTCACCACTATGGTTGTTCTCTCCACCAGGATCGTTCTCCTCAGCAGAATGGTGTTGGTTTTTCCTCAGCAAGTTCCCCGAGTGGAGCGGGTCTCATGAAATACTTCTCCAGCAGTGATTCTCCTACATATGGATTGGTTGGGTCGTCCCTAGTGGAGTAGTACTTATTTCTCCAGCAGAGTTCATCCTACCAGTGGATTGGACGGGTTTCTGTAGTAGACTGATATCTGTATCCCCAGCGGAGTTGTGACTGTTTTCCAAGTCTGAAGTTGTCTTCACAGCAGAGGTTGTGTGATGGTTTTTCCCCAGCAAGGTTGTCTTTCCCGGCAGGATGGAAGTTGACATGGTCATAGGATCCCCAGCACAGTTCCTGGAGTTCCCCGGTGTTGTCTCTAAAGGAGACGTGTGTTTATGCATTCATCATTTAGATAAGCATAGCATATTGCATCATTAGTGCATAGCATTTTCATGATCATGGGGCATGTGTAAAACAAGAAAAAACCCATGCATCAACATAGCAAGCATATCCATTAGCCCTAGGCCGTGGCAACCAGCAAGGTTGGTTTGTTGGAAAGAGTTTAGCATCGCGCCATTGGATCGGCTTCAGAATTGGGTTCATCAGCATGGTCGAGAGGTGGTGTTTTCCGAACAAGTGATTCCTCAGTCGAGTGGGTATCCCCAGCAGTGTTACTCCCCAATTGTTAGCGTCTTGCCAGCTTGAGTCTTTTCCTTAAGCAGATATGGGTGGTGTCCGATCTCTCCATGTAGAGTCTACCCTTAAGCAGAAAGTGTCAATCTTTTCCTGCCATTTCCCCACTGAGATACGTCCTCGTGGATGACGGTTGCTTCCGTTCCCTCCCAACACACATGGGATGGGTTTTCCCTATTGAGTTCTTTCCTCATTAGGATGAGTCTTGTTTCAGTCTGCCTTTTGGATCGATCCTAAATTGGCTTCCTGTTGGCTGTCTCCTGTACTTCCCTGGGGCATAAATGAATAGTCGCTCACTAACCGACACTCATTCATCTTATCCTCAGCGGAATTTGTTTGGCCTCTACCACCAAACCGGTAGCTGTAAGTCCTATCTTTGTGGTTTTCTACCCACTAGCTGGTAGTTGTAAAATCCCACTTTCCTCCCCTTGTTGGAATTAACCCTTTGTGCTCATCCCGATGATGACTGGTTACTTTTCCGTGGTTTTCTGCCTACAAACCGGTAGATGTAATCCCCTCTTTGTGGTATTAATGGTCTTGTCCCCTTTGGATACTTGCTTTGATCAAGCAGTATTGTCCCAATTGGGTCTTCACTTTCTTTTTGGATACTTGCTCCAAGTTAGCAACACTATCTCTCTTTGATTGGTCATCTTTTGCATACCTAGTCTGGTACCCAGATGCCTTTCTTTTCGGTCGATTGTTCATTTAGCAACCTACAACCCGGTTATGGATAATCTTCCATGCGAGTGATTATCTACGTTTTGACGGCTATAGATTAATATACTTATGATTTTCCGGTATTCAGACCGAAGGAGTTTCCGACGATCAGGTCGATGTACTCATGGCACAAGGCCAATTTTCCGGTATTCAGACCGAAGGAGTTTCCGCCGATCAGGTCGATGTACTCATGGCACAAGGCCAATTTTCCGGTATTCAGACCGAAGGAGTTTCCGACGATCAGGTCGATGTACTCATGGCACAAGGCCAATTTTCCGGTATTCAGACCGAAGGAGTTTCCGACGATCAGGTCGATGTACTCATGGCACAAGGCCAATTTTCCGGTATTCAGACCGAAGAAGTATTCTCCTCTCCGTCTGGTGGTCGATAAACGTCGAGTTTTTCCCGATCATCCGTTGATGATTTGGTTGTGTCCTCCTTCCAAGTGAAGTAT
>NW_026113272.1:0-31542 GCF_024323335.1 Lathyrus oleraceus | reverse complement strand
TCATAGCTAACTGTGTTGGTAATAGTTTCCTTTCTCGCATTTTTTATTTTCGGATTGTGGTGTTTCATCGTATTGTTCACGTTTTATGTTAAAAATCGAAAACACCAAAAAAAAAAAGAGAAAACCCCGATGCGATTCCACACGGTCGCCGTTTTAAGAAACCTTTTCACACACTCATAAGCTTACTCATGGGCTTTCCTGTAATGAGCCCATTTATTTATTTCTTTAGGGTTTATTTCTGATCTTCTACCATTGCGCTTTGGAGATACGTAGGCATGAAGTCTACGACTTTATCGAGTCCAAAAACAATAAAATCAAGTTCTTTTCTCATCTCCCCAATCAAACGATCAAAGCGAAAAAAGCAAAGCATTCACATAAACATAAGCAAAAAGGTTCTTGTGGAGTACCACAGATGTAGAGGGTGCTAATACCTTCCCTTTGCATAACCAACCCCCGAACCCGTAACTCTAAAGGGATTTATCGTTATTTTTCCCTTCCTCTTTTGGATAAAATAAAAGACGGTGGCGACTCTTGCATTTAAAATATTTTCAAACGGGTTAAGTTCAATCAATACTTAATCTCGTGAAAAATCCCGCCGCGACAGAATGGCGACTCTGCTGGGGAGTTACATGATTAAACTTATTTGAGGGTTTAGCCTATCTTTGCTTGTTTATATGTTTGCTTTGTGAATATTTGCTAAATTGTATTGTTTGTAATGTTGTTATTTTGGGTTTTGGGGGATACTTGTGATAAATCCTATACCCGGATTTGGGGCATATTTGAGATAGGATGGATGATAATTCAGGTTGACTTGATAGGAGACAATCCTTACCGAGTTGACTTGAGCCTTTGTCCGCTTGGTGGAGGCCTCTTTGAGGGTGATAGTGCTAAACAAGTCATTTGTGAGGCATTGTTGCTTTCGACGGGCCCATGAAGCCAAGGACCTTAGTTTACCTTTACCCCATCTTGGCCTTACTTAGGATGTGATGCGGTGACCACTTCGGACCAAAAGTCTGGTTTGGTTGATACGCGATATCACACTCAAGAGAGATTCTTTTGAGAATAATATTGGAAAGCGAGCAGTTGCTTAACCCGGTATTATCCGAAGAAGGATCCATAACCTTGGGAACTTTTAGAACCCGTTTGGCAGGTGAACCTTAGAACTTATCTTGGGGCTTTGTCCTAAACTCCATGCTGGTGATGAACTTTGAGCCTTGTATTGTTTGACCATGTTTGTGTTTGTTGCATTCATGCATGACATGCATTTATTCCCATCATTTCAACCTTTTTCCAAGGAACTTAAAGTGAGGATTGCAAATATTGCAGGAAACATGGATTTTGGACGGAGAAGTGTGAAAAAGTACAATCTCATCAATCCAAAGATAGATGAACTAAAGAAACTGGTTTCTTCTTCTTCTTCCTTTCGTCTTCTTCTATTTCTTTTCTTCGATCGCAGATCCTATTGGTTTCAGAGACAGATATGGGGCACTTATATCTTTATTGACACTTAGGATGGAAGAAGGGTTATTGCAGACATTAGTACAGTTCTATGATCCAGTCTATCACTGTTTCACATTCCCAGACTATCAACTCATGCCTACATTGGAAGAGTATGCCCAATTGCTTCACATCCCAGTTGCTGATACAGTACCTTTCTCTGGTTCAGAAAATTTACCCGAGCACAGTTCTCTTGCAAAAGTGTTGTACATGAAGAAGTCAGATTCAAGAATAACTTCACCACCAAAGGAGGACTTCCAGGTTTCACTGCCAAGTTCTTAATGGGGAAGGTTTCTTATTTTGCCAGTCAAGGTTGTGATATTATTGTGGAGCATCTGTTCGCCTTGTTGATCTACGGTTTGTTACTATTTCCTAATATTGAAGGTTTTGTGGATTCATATGCTATACGCATCTTCCTAAGTGGTAATCCTGTTCCAACTTTGCTCGGAGACACCTATCATTCCATCCATTACCGTACTTTGAAAGGAGGAGGAACCATAGTTTGTTGTATACCGTTACTCTACAAATGGTTTGTCTCTCATCTTCCTAAGTCAGCTACTTTTTGGGATCGCAAGTCAGGACTTCAGTGGTCACAGAGGATTATGTCTCTTACCCAGTCAGATATTGCATGGTATAGTAGAGTTTTAGACGATGTGAAGATCATTGATAGTTGCGGGGAGTTCCCCAATGTGCCCCTCATGGGCACAAAGGGAATCATTTCTTATAATCCAGTACTTGCTAGGAGACAACTCGGTTACCCTATGAAGGACAAGCCTCCTAACATTCTTTTAGAAGGTATTTTCTTGAGGGATAACGAGGAGGACCCTACCATGAAAGAGAGAGTAGTAAGAGCTTGGCATCGTGTTTGTCGCAAAGGGAGACTTGAATTGGGTAAGAAAGATTGTACCTCCTATGAGCCGTACCTCCAGTGGATCAGAGCCAGAGCTATACAGTTGAAAATGCCATACCCACATCATGATCCTATCAAACCCGCTCCGTTGAAGACCCCCTACCTTCCGCTAGATGACGAAGAAGAACTCCAAGCCACCTTGGAGAGGGTCAAGAAAGAGAGAGACGCTTGGAAGGATAAGGCCCAGGTGCTCGAAATGGAAAATGAAGAACTTCAGAGACAGTTAAAGGAGCAGAGTGGAGAAGATCGTGCAGGTAAACGTCCAAGGGTGCAAGAGGATTTATTTTCCTCAGGCACAACAGATTACTCCCAGATTCCACAGTCCTCAGGTGCATGGAAAGGTCTTGTAGACAGTTTGGTGAAGGAGAAAGCTTTTATGCAGAAGGCCTATGAAGAAAGAATTGAGAGACTTGAAGGACAACTCCTACTTGTTTATGCTCGTCCTGATGACACATGTCCTTAAATGGTTTTCTTGGTTGTATTTTGGGTTGATAACTTTGTTTTGTTATCAAAAATGTTTGCAATTCTATCTTTTCCTTCACTTAGAGTTCCTTGGAAAATCATTCATTTTGCATATCCATGCATCACGTGCATACAGGTTATCTGTCTTGGTCCAGTCTTCTAACAGTTGCTTCCCGCCAGCAGATCCATTTCAAGCTGACGCATAATTACAACACAAGAGCCAACTACAAAAGAAGAATGGAGATAACAGATAACGAGAACCGAGAATTGAAAGCTCAGGTTGACCGCCTTTCTGCTATGGTCGAGACATTGATAGCAAACCAAGCAGCCCAAGCTGCTCAACTTCAAACAGCACAAGCTCAGGTTGCCGAAGCACAAGATGCACAGATCCAGGCGCAAGCACAGGCAGCAGAGATGCGCAACCAAATGTTAACCGCCCGTCTACAAGCAGAGGAAGCCCAGGCTAGGGCTCAAGTTCATAATTCAGGACAGACTTCGGCACAGAATCAACCTCAAATTCAGAATCAGACAACAGCAGCACCCGTCACTACAGTCATCGCTTCAGAAATTAACGCTATCCCAGTCACTTCTGTTACCATCTGTAGCACCTCAAATTTGCACCTATCATTGTACATATCATTTCATATTAGGTCATAGCATATCATAACCCATTGCATAACATTTGCATTGTTTCTCAGTTGCCTCAAGAGCAAGCAAGCAAGAATTAGGTCAAACTGATCAGGAGATCAGTCTACCAATCAAGCAAGGTTGCTTCTCAAGGAATCAAAGCCCTAAGGTTTGCCCAACAAGTTCACATGCCTTGGAGGTCTTTTTGAAGTGTTCAAGTCAAGGTTTGAAGGCTCAGAGGTCATCAGTCGATGCACAGACAAGCCAAAACCCTAAACAGTCAGCAATCAGTCAAAGCAGTGGATGGTGGCCATTCTTGTGGAATTTGGGCACCATGATCAATCATCAAGAGTTCATATGTCTTGAGACATCATTTGAAGTCAAGGTCTCAAGGAATTAGGGTTTGGAATTCATCAGAAATGCACAGTCAAGTCCAAAACCCTAGAAAGTCAAAGTTGGTCAACTGTGGTTGATTTCTTTGGTTTTGATGGATGGAAATGGTTTGAAGGAGTTTATTCATGTCCTAGTAGGTCTCATATGTCATGGGAATCAACATCATGGAAGAATATCAAGCCAATCAGAAAATTTCCCAAAAATAGAAACTGGACCTGTAATTTCAACTGCCAAAAATGGAAACTTCTTGATCCTCAACTTGCATCATGATACAAGCTTCAAATGAATTTTTGCCCAACATGAAAGTTGAAGATCTTGTTCTCCCATTTTCAAAAAGTCCAAGAACTCTCAAATCCCATGTGCGGTTGTCAAGATATGATCCAATCATTTTCATCAATTTGTGAACTTCAACTGAGCATATCTCCCAAACCATAAGGCCAAATTTGGTGGGGTTTTTTCCTACAAACCACATTTTTCATCCTCTTTCCAAAAATATAAATTTCATGACCTAAAACCTTGCCAATCAAAATGGCATTTTTGGACCTATTCCTTTAAAATTCAAAGTTTGACCCAAGTTTGACTTTTTGCTTCTTTGATTTTTTCTTGACTTGGCCAATTGGAATCCATTTTATACCACATTTGTGACATGTTCCAGCTCCTAACTCATCATCATACCACCATTTTCCCATCATTTTGGCCTAAAGTGCAAAGTTGTCAAAATATGCAATTGGTTTCAATAAGCAAGTACATGTTAGCAATTGATGTGCAGCCACAAAGCAGCAGAAATGCAGTCTGTATGCAGCATGATTGCAGGCCCACACGACCAATCTGCACACCTCCATTTTCATTTGTACCAATTTAGCAAAAAATGAAAATAAGTTCTTTAAGGCTAAGCAAGCTTAGCATGTGATTAGTGGAGCATAAACAGACCCATATAAGCCTTCCTTCTGTCCAAACAAACCCTAGTTTTTACAGCCTACACACAGAAAACACACTCTCACTCTCTTCTTGCAAATTGGCAATTGGAAAAATTCTGAGCAGATCCTCAAAGCACACAAGTTCCTCTTGTTTCCTTCATTATCTAGACAACATCTTGAGCACATTCTCATCATCATTTCTCAACTGAAACACCTTCCCTAGCTCTGCATCTTCAAGAGCACTGTTGAGGGCAGATTTTAGGCTGGACCAGGTTATGTGTTCTTGAGCTAATTTTCTGCAAGCATTCAACCTTTGGAAGCTGTGTGACTACCTGTTTCGAGCTATATCCCTCAATCCATCACTATTTCCAGCTTTTCTTCAAAAACAAGTTAGTTTTCAGTCCTCTCCTTTCTCCAAACTATATCATGTTTTTGGTAGGTCTTATCATGCTGAGTACACTACAATTTATTTTACCTGAAATGATGATGTTATGAGGGAGAAATCCGGATTTGTATTTTTTGTGCATGAAGTTGTTCTTACCCGATTCTTGAAAACTATGGTGTATTAGTGGTCATGTTTGAGGGATATGTCATGCTTGCTTGCCATGTTATTTGATTTTCAATTGATGATGACTGATTGATGATGTTGAACACATGCTACTGTTATATCCGAACCCTAGCACTCTGTCTTGAAAACTCCCATAGTCATGTTGTTTTGTTGTCAGCTAGGTTTACTTAATGATGAATGTTCATTACCATGCCTGATTATTGAGGATTCTATTTATGATTGTTTGTTCATCATTAATGGTTGAATATGGAAATAATAAAGCATTGCTGTATCCATTAAACTCTAATTTGTTTCCAGTTTATTTTCCCATAGTCATGCCTGTTGTTATTAGGTGTATCTGCATAATCATATTGTTGCTGCTATGCTGCTGACCATGCTATAGGTTGATGTTGAGTTTCAATGAAAATGTTCATGCCTGCTGTTTCTTAAATCCATTAGACCTGCCTAGAATATCTCCTTGAACTGTGTATGTTTTTCTGTTTAAAGCCATTTGGGGATGATGTTTAGTTGCCAGGCAAATTGGGCCTCTTGATCGGGATTGATTTTCTCATGATGTTGGTCACATAAACAAACATGTACCAGTGCCATGTTATTATGTGTTTTGCTTGAATTTTGTTTGATGTTGATGAACCATGGAGTGGAATTGATATATGTTGCTGTTGTTTAATTTAGTTCTGCCCGGGAATCTCCTCTGCTTGTGCTTGGTCTGTTGTTAATTAATGCTGTATGATGATGATGTTGCATAAACAAACTTGTACCAATGCCATGATTGCTTGCCATGCTGTTCAAGTTTCAATTGGTGATGACTGTTTGATTGCATGATGAACATGACTTTCAAACCCTGCTGCTGTTAAACTACTTTATCCTGTCCAGGAATTTTGTCTGAATGTGTATTGGTTTGTTGCACTATTGTCATGATTAATTGTTGCTGTTCATTGGATGTTGTTTATTCGATTGCTTGAAGCTGAACTTGATACCCTGCTGATAATCCCTAAGGTTTTTCTAAAAAACAGAATGTTGAACTTCCATTGTTTATTTTGATGTTGTTCATGCTGCTTGCCAAATACTATGCTGGTTGTGTGTTCAAATGTTTGATTCTGTTTGGATGTTGACTGAACTTGTTTGAAGTTTGAACCTTGAGCCATGATGTTGAAATCCTGTTATTTTTCTTCCAGAAAATCATGCTTTTATTGTTGCATGAACATTGGCTGTTGTTTTTGCTCATGTTGCATGATACATTTCGAGGCCATGCTATTGTGTGTTTGCTGTTTGGATTTGCTTGGATGATTGATGAATACACGATGCCATGCTAATACCTTGCTAACTGTGTTTCAAACCTTAAAACCTGCCAAGATTTCGCATGAACAGATGGTGTTGGTTTGTTGTTATGTTATGGTTGTATGAAGAATGTTTATTAGATGCTATGCTGTTGTGAGTTTGTGGTTTGAATTTGTTTGGATGTTGTTGCTCATGTTGTATGTTACATTTCATAAACCATGCTGTCGAAACCCTAGAGCCAGTTCCCATATAGTCTTGTTGGCTGTTGTTGTCCTGTGCTGCATGAATGTCCTTTATGTTACCATGTTGGTCTGCACGATTTTGTTGAAATTTATTGGCCATGATGTTTGATTGAAGTTGAGTATTTGAATTGCCCTGCTGTTGTATTATGCCAAGCCCTAGTTCCCTGCATGAACCCAGAAAATATGGAAGTTCATTGGATATTATGGCTTGGTTTACTGTTTCATTGGGGCAAGCCAATCAGGACATTTCCTGGGCGCCCCTGAAACACAGTCGTTTCAATAAGTGGCCTCAGTAATTACACATTTGCCATCCTTTGACCTTGGTTTGACTACCTTTGCCTTGCCCTTGTTCATGTTTTGCCCAATATTTCATCCAACTTCAATAATTATTTTCCAATTCATTTTTCACCCAAAAATTATGAAATTTTTTACACTTGATCATGTTTGAGTCTATTATTTAATGGTGAATTTTAATTAATTTTCCAGTGGTTGGTTTTTAATTGACAATTATTTTCTCAACATGTGTGCATGAATGATACCCTTGGCCATTTCAATTGTGAAATAATGATGTTGTGCCCAATGCCTTTGAAATTTTTTAGGGTGAAACTAGACACATTGACCTTCATTTCCATATAGAGTTTGTGCATTTATCATTTGTGGATTGAGGGTTATGATTTTTTGAAGTCATGTGTTACAATTGATGCTATGCCATGATCATGTATTTTCACAAATTTTGTTCACACACTTCCCCACATCCAAATGATCCCAAATTTTGCATGAATGATCTCTTGTATGTCTAGTTGATCTATGAATTTTCTTGGAGTTAATCATGCTGTTTTCCATTTAATTGAGAATTTTCTTCCATGCTTAGTCATTTGTTGACTTTTTGTGCTATACCTTGCCAAATCCTTTGTGAAATTCTCAAATCATATTGTATGTCCATGAAATTTCATATGTGATAACTAGACTCTTTGAGCTTTGCATTGGTGTTAATCTAATTCATTTCTCTTCTGTTTTCAAATTGATATGATTTTTTGAAGTTGACCCATGCTTGTTGACTTTCACCATGCTTACTTGAATTTGTTTTGACTTCATGATTTTATTTGACTGCCTTCCTCTCATCCAATTGCCATGAAATTTGACATGTATACCATGTTAGATGTTAGGATTGAGTGTGATTTGTTTCATGATTTTTTGAGATTGTTTGAGTTGACTTTTGAATGAAGTCTTTGCTGTTGACTTTTGTATGCTTCCTTTGCTATGCTTTGCATTCTTTTGCATATGAAATGACCTTGATGCATGATATAAGTTTGAACCCAATTGTGTTTGCTTCCTACATGATTGAGTTTGACTTTGATTGAATATTGCTTGCTGCCTTGACCTTCTTCTTTCATCTTTGACCCTAGGCTAGCCCTAGTGGTCTTCTGAGCTTACAATTGAGCTGTTGTTTCAGGTTGAGCACCCATGCTTTAAGGATCACTCAAATGTGATTGAATTTGATTGTTTGCTTGTCTATATTGTGCTAACCTTTTGTTTTGTAGGTGACTCATGTAACTTGAGTCTTGCTTTGCACAGTTGATCTTCTGTGGTTGACTGTTTCTCCATTTCCTTTGCTTTTAACTGTTTAATTGCATACTGATTTGTTTGGTTTTTCTCAGGTACCCTTTAGTTGCTTTAGTTGCTTGCTTTGCTTTTTAGCAATTGCTTTGAGGTATAATCTCTTTTACTTCATGTAGTCTGGAGTCCCGGTCTGTTATTTGACCGGGCAAACTGTCTGAAGCCCTCCTTAAGAGGCAATGCCTGTGTTTGTTTAAAATTGTCCTAAGCAGGAAAAGTCCTTCAAGTAAGGCAATCGGTGGAAGGTAGGGATAAGTAGCCTATCCCCCACTATTCAGTGTGTCCTCTCTCTGCTCCCATTACATGGTTGAAGCATCGAGATAAAAACCCAAGATCTATCGAGTCAATAAGGGGAAAGAGTTCCATCTTTCTGAACTCCCCTACTTTCTATTTGATGCTCTCCCAGGCCAGGGATAGAAGCAATGAGGCACACCCCTCATCTCCTTTCCTCTGCTTCACCTTAGCCTCTCAATGGCAAGGTTAAGAGCACACTTACCCCATTCCAGTTGGCCCTAGTGCCTAACCTCTGATGTTTGAGCCCCCTTGTTGGTGTGTTTATTTTATGCTATCTGTGTTTGTGATTGCTTTGTTTGCCTCTTTAGGCTCTAGTTGCTTGCCCTTGTGCAATAGGTTGTGCTTGGCTTGCTTCCTGTGCAAGTCAAGTCTGTGTGGCTTAACCCTTGTGTGAGCCACACTTAGAGTTGTTAGGCCGAACTACGGCAACTCTGATTCTCATGTCCAGATGAGATACGTAGGCACGAGATGCGATGTCTTGTCGAGTTTGACTAACCACTAACACTAATTCTTTTCTCTCACCCCTGTTGTGATTGAGATATCCCCTTTCTCTTGCCACTAGTTGCAATTGAGATCCCTTGCTTCCTGTGCAAGCCTTGTCTAGGATAGGTTGGCCCTTGTGCCATTTAGCTAGAAACCTTAACTTAGGGTTGACTTTGCATGACAACATCTAGGCTCGAGTCGTAGTCTCCCTAGAGTTGTGTCTCCCTCTGTTATCTGGTTAGGCTAGATCCTTTGTCCCTGCGTAGGGGAACTACATCGCCCTGATCTTCACACCAGATGAAGTATGTAGGCAGGAGATTGAGCTGATCTCTCCGGGCGCCCTTTTTCTTTTTCCACCTTTGTGTCTTAACCACCCTTGTGTGTTTTGGTTCGGATGCTGACGTAAGTCCAGTGATTGGCATTCAGGCTCCACGTTTGCCTCTTTGTGTGTGTTTTAGGTTCGGATGCTGACATAAGTCCAGTGATTGGCAGTCGGGCTCCACGTTTGCCTGTGTTTTGTTTGTTTGCGTGCGTGTCAGCCGAGCTACGAATGCTCTGATTCTTCTCTCGTCCGAGAAGATACGTATGCATAGGATACGATATCCTAGCGAGCATGTGTCGTTTCCCCAGTCCGAACTACTTCGACTCTGATGTCTATGCCTGATAGACTAAGTAGGCCCAGGATGCGACATCCTGCCGAGTCAGTTTCAGTCAGTCTCTTTTGTCTCTTTCAGCCAGTGTGTGTGTGTTTGAGCAGTGTTTAGCAACCATATTCCTTCCTTTTGTGCGTGGATCCCGTAGAGTACTACGGATGCGTAGGGTGCCTAACACCTTCCCTTCGCATAACCGACTCCCGAACCCATCCTCTTTGGTCGCGAGACCATGTTTTTTCCTAGGTTTACTTCGAGCGTTTCCTTTCCCTCTTTCGGGATAAATAACGCACGGTGGCGGCTCTGTTGTTTCTTTCTTTTCCCGCCGGTTTTTCGCGCGATGCGACAGCTGGCGACTCTGCTGGGGATACGGAGAAGTTGACCTACGCTGGTCCATCTTCCCTAGGCGAGTCTCTCCTAGCGCTCTCTAGGATTAGGGTTTTGGTTGCTTTCTGCTTGTTGTATTTTATTGCATTCATTGTATATATGTACATTTATTGTTTGCATTGATTGTGCGCATTGATGTTTGCATTTCATATTCATTATTCATTGCTGGCTGGCTGTCTGTTTTCTCTGTGTGGGGGGGGAGTCAGTCGAGGTAAAAGGTCCAATACCCAGACCATGAGTGAAAATCTAGGATGATTAGGAATAGAGTGATTCATGGGAAGCGGGTGGTATGGCGCCACTTAGCGGAACATTGATATCACGAGCAGTTCAGACCCTGGTGGGATACTGTCGTTACATACTTCGGGTGTGTATATGATAGTATTTCTGCGAAAGGTTATTTATGCTGCGTTTCTCTCAGCTTTACCCTGGCCTAGACTACACCCGTGAGTGGGGAAGGGTTATTCATTACAGGTACCGTTGGTGACTTTGGTTCTGATGGTGACTTTTGTTCAGACAGTGTTCAGTTAACCCTAAGTTGGATTTATGTTCTGATTCCGACTGAAGCTTCATTCTGATCAGAGTTTGCACAGCCAGCCGT
This sequence comes from Lathyrus oleraceus, assembly GCF_024323335.1. Lineage (NCBI taxonomy): Eukaryota > Viridiplantae > Streptophyta > Magnoliopsida > Fabales > Fabaceae > Lathyrus > Lathyrus oleraceus. Next base: position 20,619 of record NW_026113272.1, on the reverse strand, counting down.
GTCTGCATCATGTGCATCATAGCATGTTTATTTTTCAAAAGAAACGCATTGAAAAAAAAAAAAAAAAAAAAAAAAAAAAAAAAAAAAAAAAAAAAAAAACTAATCTCTGCATGCATATCATTTCTCAGGTACATTCCCGAGTCTGCCTACTGATTGAGATGGCAACAGTTCCCGAGCTGAAGCGGAAGACCTGTTCGTACAGTTTCCACCGAGAGCCGTTGACTCCGCTAGTTGAGTTGGGTAGCCTCGTGTCAGACGATCGACTGAAGAGTTTCGTTGGACGGTATGGAGATCTCTTGACAGTATTGAAGACAGTAGTAGATCCAGTGCCTCTGCAGACACTACTCCAGTTCTATGATCCAGAGCTCAGATGCTTCACCTTCCAGGATTACCAACTAGCACCTACTCTCGAGGAGTATTCCATCCTGTTGAGTATCCCTGTTCAGCATCAGGTTCCCTTCTTGGACGTCCCCAAGGAGGTCGACTTCAGATTGATTGCCAGAGCTCTCCGGTTGAGTGTTGAGGAAGTTGGTAAGATTTGGAAGCCTTGTGGGGAGGTTGTTGGTCTACCGTTGAAGTTTCTGTTGAGAATTGCCAGAATTGAAGCAGATAAGGGGAATTGGGAAGTTTTTCACGCACAGCTAGCTGCCATGATCTATGGGATCATCCTATTTCCTAGTATGCCGAACTTCATAGACCATGCTGCCATCAGCATTTTCATCAGAGGGAATCCAGTCCCTACCCTCCTTGCAGACACTTACTATGCCATCCACAGTCGGCATGGTAAGGGTGGAGCCATCAGATGCTGCTTACCTCTTCTGTACAAGTGGTTCATGTCACTTCTGCCAGCCAGCGGACCATTTGTGGATGCCCAGAGCACTCTGAAGTGGACTCAGAGGGTCATGTCGCTCACTTCCTACGACATCAGGTGGCAGTCGTACCGGATGGACGTGAAGGATGTTATCTTGAGCTGTGGTGAATTCCGGGGTGTGCCACTCATAGGAACCAAGGGTTGCATCAATTACAACCCAGTTCTCTCCCTTCGCCAGCTAGGGTTTGTCATGAGTAGAAGACCGCTCGAAGCTGAGATAGCTGAGAGTTTCTGTTTCGAGAAGAAGGATGACCCTGCTAAGTTGGAGCAGTTAGGGAAGGCCTGGAGAGATGTTGGAGTAAAGGATGGATCCGTCTTAGGGAAGAAGTTTGCCATTGCGATGCCCGATTACACCGATTGGGTAAAGAAGAGAGTGGAAACTTTGCTGCTTCCCTACGATAGGATGGAGTCGTTGCAAGAGCAACCACCCTTGGTACTTGCTGATAGTGTGCCTGCTGAGCACTATAAGTTAGCCCTGATGGAGAGTCGGCGTCTGAGGGAGAAGGAGCAAAACACTCAGATGGAGTTGTACAAAGCTCAGGCCGATAAGCTGCATTTGGCCCATCAACTCAGGGAAGTGCAAGGAGAGGATGCTAGTAGAGCGAGGGGGAAGAAGAGATCATATGAAGAGATGGAATCCCTGATGGATGCAGAGCATAGGGAATGTCTGAGATTACAGAGAGTGGAAGTCAGTTATCAAAAGAAAATCAGAGACTTGGAGAAGCAACTCAAGGACAAAGACAGTCAGTTGAAGAAGGAGATGGAGTTGAGACAGAAGTCGGAGGAGTATCTCGGAGGAGAAGTCTTGGAGCTGAGGAGACAGTTGAAAGAGAAGATCACTCCGCTACCAGATTGTTCAGAATGTTCACTGCTGATAGACCAGTGTCATTACCTGAAGACCCTCATTCCAGAAGACCGTCTGCCTTAGACTATATCTTTGTTTTGTATTTTTGTTGCTGAATCACCTCCAGGCTTGTTGGATGGGATTCATTTGTTTGTAATCCATCTCTCTCGGATCTTTTTATTGAGAATCACCACCAGACTTGTTGGATGGGTTTCTTTTTCTTTGTACTCTGTTTTCGAAAATTCAGTTGTATGACTTCTTTTGTACCCTTATTCATATATAAGGCTGTTGATTTTCTCTGTTGATCTCTTTTTCCCTGTATCTGTTTATCTCTTGTTGCTGCAGGTTGCCATCTTTTTTCAAGATGAGTCAGACTCCTTGAATGCCTGAGAAATGAGCATCTCATGTGCATCATGCATATCATTAGACATCATAATCATATCATTTGCATAACAGGTGTTCTTGTGCAGTCTTCTCACTGTGGGTTCCTGTGTTCAGGCAGGATAGCTGATCAGAGACAACACCGCTACTCAACGAGGCTCAACCATCAACGCAACATGGATCAGGTGCAAGCCGAGTTGGCAGAAATGAGGGCTAGCATGGCCCAATTTATTCACATGATGCAAGGGGTTGCACAAGGTCAAGAAGAACTCCGAGCATTGGTCCAGAGGCAAGAAGCTGTATTGCCACCGCCCAACCAGCCTTTGCAAGAAGGAAACCCAGTTCCTGACGTTCCTGCCGCTGCTATTCCCGTCAACCACTATGCTGTAGGAGAAGAGTTGAGGGGTATCCGGGTTGACGGTCAACCAATTGTTCCAGATGCTGTTAGTCCCAGAGTCATCCATGCTCCGGTCCGTAACAGAATTCCGATTGTTGACAGACAGGAGGATCTGTTTACTATGCTCAGCGAAGACGACAACATGTTGGGTAGAAATGATGCGAGAGATCGCAAAGTAGAGGCCCTAGCTGAGAAAATCAGAGCAATGGAATGTCAAAACTCTCTCGGTTTTGACGTTACAAACATGGGATTGGTTGAAGGACTCAGAATCCCGCACAAATTCAAGGCGCCGTCATTCGACAAATACAACGGTACCTCTTGCCCTCGCACCCATGTGCAGGCGTACTATAGAAAGATATCCGCATATACAGACGATGAGAAGATGTGGATGTATTTCTTCCAGGATAGTCTATCTGGGGCGTCCTTGGACTGGTATATGGAATTGAAGCGGGATTCAATTCGGTGCTGGAGAGACCTGGGTGAGGCGTTCCTCAGGCAGTACAAGCACAACATGGACATGGCTCCGACCAGAACTCAGTTGCAAAGCTTATGTCAGAAGAACAATGAAAGTTTCAAAGAGTACGCCCAGAGATGGCGCGAACTAGCTGCGAGAGTTCAACCCCCTATGCTAGAAAGGGAGTTGACTGACATGTTCATTAGCACTCTACAAGGTGTCTATATGGATCGGATGGGAAGCTGCCCATTCGGAAGCTTTTCTGACGTCGTAATCTGCGGCGAAAGAACTGAGAGCCTGATCAAGGCTGGGAGGATCCACGATACTGGTTCCTCGTCGTCATCAAAGAAACCCTTCTCTGGGGCACCTCGCCGTAGAGAAGGAGAAACCAACGCTGTACAGCACAGAGGGAGTGCTTACAGAGCCAACAACAGGGACCAGTATCGTCCAATCGCTGCAGTGACCATTCCTGCACCTCAACCGCGTCCACAACAACAGAGAGTTCAACAACAACCGCAACAACCGCAACGACCTCAACAACAGCAGCAACAGCAGCAACGTCCTTTTCAGCAGAGACAGAGATTGAATCCTGATAGGAGATTTGACCCTCTGCCCATGTCGTACGCAGAACTACTACCCGAGCTACTCCGGCTAGGGTTTGTAGAGTTGCGTACGATGGCAACTCCTACTGTGCTGCCACCCGGCTACGATGCCAATGTAAGATGTGACTTTCACTCTGGGGCACCAGGCCACCATACTGAAAGATGCCGGGCGTTTCAGCACAAGGTTCAGGATCTGATTGATTCCAAGACAATCAACTTCTCTCCGGTTCCGAATGTGGTAAACAATCCTATGCCGCAACATGGGGGGCATAGGGTTAATAACATTGAAGATGGAGAGGCTGAAGATCTGGTTGTGAATGTTGAAGATGTCCAGACTTCCTTACTGATTGTCAAGGACCGATTGCTAAAGGGGGGTGTTGACCCAGGTTGTTCAGAAGATTGTTTGGGCTGTTCAGAGGCCATGGACGGTTGTGACCAGTTGAAGACTGGTATTCAGAGGTTAATGGACGAAGGCTGTCTACAGTTTAGCCGTGCTACCAGAGATAATGGGGCAGTGTCTACTGTCACCATTTTTTATAAGCCGGCTGAAGGAAGAGGACGTGGGGCTGTCAGTACACCCACCACCAGCAATACTCCGGTTACCATTTCTGCTCCGGTAACCATCAGAGCACCTGCTACTATTGTGGCGTCCGGCAGAGGACAAGTTGGAAATAGTAGAGCTGTGCCCTGGAGTTATGACAATGCCTATCGCCGAGATAGGAGGGCTGGTAACCAGACAAGGTCGGTTGTTCAAACGCCAGTTACGATCAGTGCTCCTGTGAGGATCCCTGCTGTTACAAGTCCTGTGGTGGACAATGTCGGAGGACAGGGAGGCTTCACAAGGAGTGGACGACTGTTTGCGCCTCAGCCTGTGAGGGATGCTGCTGCTGAGTCATCCGCAAGAGCTAAGGGCAAACAGGCAGTGGTTGACGAAGAACCGGCTCAGAAGGAGGCTGAGGGTTCTTTTCAGAAAGATGTTGAGGAGTTCATGAAGATCATCAAAAAGAGTGATTACAAGATTGTTGATCAACTCAACCAGACTCCGTCGAAGATCTCGATACTCTCCTTGCTGATGTGTTCTGAGGCACATCGGGACGCTCTGTTGAAGATGCTGAATATGGCATACGTCCCGCAAGAGATATCGGTCAACCAGCTGGAGGGTGTTCTAGCAAACGTGAGTACCAGGCATGGTGTAGGTTTCACTGACCTAGACTTGACGCCTGAGGGCCGTAATCACAACAAAGCCTTGCACATCACTATGGAGTGCAAGGGCGCTGTTCTATCTCACGTGCTAGTGGACACCGGGTCGTCCCTGAATGTCCTTCCGAAGCAAATACTGAAGAAGATTGATGTCGAGGGAGTCGTGCTCACTCCCAGTGACCTGATCGTGCGTGCATTCGACGGATCCAAACGGTCTGTGTTTGGTGAAGTCACATTGCCAGTGAAGATAGGTCCTGAGACCTTTGACATCGTATTTTATGTGATGGACATTCAGCCTGCTTACAGCTGTTTGTTGGGGCGTCCTTGGATACACGCCGCTGGAGCAGTCTCGTCAACTCTCCATCAGAAACTCAAATACGTCTGGAACGGTCAGATTGTGACCGTCTGCGGTGAAGAGGAGATTCTGGTGAGTCATCTCTCCTCATTCAAGTATGTTGAGGTGGATGGCGAAATCCACGAAACCCTGTGCCAGGCATTCGAGACTGTGGCATTAGAAGGTGTAGCTTGTGCAGAGCAGAGGAAGCCAGGTGCTTCAATATCATCGTACAAGCAAGCCAAAGAGGTTGTTGACTCCGGTAAGGCTGAAGGCTGGGGCAAGATGGTTGACTTGCCTGTAAAAGAAGACAAATTCGGCATTGGGTACGAGCCTCTCGCAGTAGAGCAGCATGTACAAGCAGGTCCGAGCACCTTCACCAGCGCTGGGCTGATGAACCATGGGGACGTCTTTGCTACTAATGGTGAGGACTGTGGTTGTGATTTGGATGTCTGGGTCCGCCCTTGTGCACCAGGCGAGGTCATCAACAACTGGACAGCAGAAGAAGTGGTCCAAGTTACTCTACTGACAGAGTAATTTTCTTTTGTTTATCATTTTGCATGAAAACCCTACGTTCCGCCCAGGGCGTAGTGGTTCATTGTAGGGCCACATCATGTTCTCAATGTTTATAAATAAAGGACGTTTTTTTCAATCAAATTTTGAGATCTCTGTCTTTCTATTTTCTGTTTTTCCACTTTTTCAAAATATTAAAAATGGCAATGTTTTTGTTTTTTGTGACTTTATTGAAATCTTTTTTCTAAAAACAAAACATTAAACATGCAGAAGTGATCTTTTGGCACCCACTGTGAACGACTCTGTTATGGCTCAGTATGATTTCAACAATCCCATCTACCAAGCTGAAGAGGAGAGTGAGGAAGACAGTGAACTCCCTGCAGAATTGGTCAGACTACTGAAGCAAGAGGAAAGGGTCATCCAACCTCACCAGGAAGAGTTGGAAATTGTCAATCTAGGTACCGAAGACGCCAGAAGAGAGATCAAGATTGGGGCTGCTTTAGAAGACTCTGTCAAGAGGAGGCTAATCGAGATGCTGAAAGAATATGTGGAAATATTCGCCTGGTCATACCAAGATATGCCGGGTTTGGATACAGACATTGTGGTGCATCGGTTACCTCTCAGAGAAGAATGCCTGTCGGTCAAGCAGAAGCTTCGCAGAACTAGTCCTGATATGGCTGTCAAGATCAAAGAAGAGGTTCAAAAGCAGTGGGACGCAGGTTTCCTGGCTGTTACAAGTTACCCACCTTGGGTTGCCAACATCGTTCCAGTGCCAAAGAAGGATGGCAAAGTCAGAATGTGTGTCGATTACCGGGATCTGAACAGGGCAAGTCCAAAAGATGATTTCCCATTACCTCACATTGATGTATTGGTGGATAATACGGCTCAATCCTCGGTATTCTCTTTCATGGACGGTTTCTCAGGCTACAACCAGATCAAGATGGCGCCAGAGGACATGGAAAAGACGACATTCATTACACCTTGGGGCACGTTCTGCTACAAAGTGATGCCATTTGGGCTGAAGAATGCCGGTGCTACCTATCAGAGGGCAATGACGACTCTCTTTCATGACATGATGCACAACGAAATCGAAGTGTACGTGGATGATATGATTGCGAAGTCGCAGACGGAAGAGGAGCACCTGGTTAATCTGCAGAAGTTGTTTGACAGACTGGTCAAGTTCAAACTGAGGCTGAATCCGAACAAGTGTACGTTCGGGGTGAGATCCGGGAAGCTCTTAGGCTTCATTGTCAGTGAGAAAGGGATTGAGGTTGATCCAGCTAAAGTCAAAGCTATTCAAGAGATGCCTGAACCGAAGACGGAAAAGCAAGTCCGTGGGTTTTTAGGGAGATTGAACTACATTGCAAGGTTCATATCTCATCTAACTGCTACATGTGAACCAATTTTCAAACTACTCAGAAAGAATCAGGCGATCAAATGGAATGATGACTGTCAGGAAGCTTTTGACAAAATCAAAGAATACTTGCAAAACCCTCCAATCCTTATTCCTCCAGTTCCTGGGAGACCACTGATCATGTACCTATCAGTCACCGAGACTTCGATGGGGTGTGTATTGGGTCAGCATGACGAGTCTGGTCGAAAAGAGCATGCCATATACTACCTAAGCAAAAAGTTTACCGACTGTGAAACAAGATATTCACTGCTCGAGAAAACTTGCTGTGCTTTGGCCTGGGCTGCTCGCCGACTAAGGCAGTATATGTTGAACCATACTACTCTGTTGATTTCTAGGATGGATCCAGTCAAATACATCTTTGAGAAGCCAGCTCTCACCGGACGTGTTGCCCGTTGGCAGATGATCTTAACAGAGTATGACATTCAGTACACGTCTCAGAAGGCCATCAAAGGTAGTATTCTGTCAGACTATCTTGCCGAACAACCGATCGACGATTATCAGCCTATGATGTTTGAATTCCCTGATGAGGACATCATGTATCTGAAGGCGAAAGACTGTGAAGAGCCGCTTGTTGAGGAAGGACCTGATCCTGATGACAAGTGGACACTGATGTTTGATGGGGCCGTGAATATGAACGGTAACGGTGTTGGGGCAGTGTTGATCAATCCCAAAGGTGCTCATATACCTTTCTCTGCCAGATTGACTTTCGATGTCACCAACAATGAAGCTGAGTACGAGGCTTGTATCATGGGGATAGAAGAAGCCATTGATCTGAGAATCAAAACACTTGATATATTTGGAGATTCAGCTCTAGTGATCAATCAGGTCAATGGAGATTGGAATACAAACCAGCCACATCTGATTCCGTATAGAGATTACACCAGAAGAATACTGACGTTCTTCAAGAAGGTGAAGTTGTATCATGTCCCGCGAGACGAGAATCAGATGGCTGATGCCTTGGCTACTTTATCTTCCATGATAAAGGTTCATTGGTGGAATCAGGTGCCACATGTTGCTGTGAATCGACTCGAGAGGCCTGCATATGTGTTTGCAGCCGAGTCCGTTAATGCTATTGATGATAAGCCGTGGTATTATGACATCAAGAACTTCCTCAAGACTCAAGAGTATCCTGAGGGTGCGTCGAAGAATGATAGGAAGACCCTGAGAAGGCTTGCTGGAAGCTTTTATCTGAATCAGGATGATGTGCTATACAAGCGGAACTTTGACATGGTCTTGCTCAGATGCGTGGATAGACACGAAGCAGACATGTTAATGCAAGAAGTGCATGAGGGTTCGTTTGGTACCCACGCTGGTGGTCATGCAATGTCGAAGAAATTGCTGAGAGCCGGTTATTATTGGATGACTATGGAATCCGATTGCTTCAAATACGCTCGAAAGTGCCACAAGTGTCAGATCTATGCCGACAAGGTGCATGTACCACCAAGCCCGTTGAATGTCATGAACTCGCCTTGGCCGTTCGCCATGTGGGGCATTGACATGATTGGGAGGATTGAACCAACTGCTTCTAATGGACATCGCTTCATCTTGGTTGCGATCGATTACTTCACCAAATGGGTGGAAGCAGCTTCCTATGCCAACGTCACCAAACAAGTGGTTGCCCGGTTCATCAAGAAGGAAATCATCTGTCGTTATGGAGTTCCCGAGAGAATCATCACTGACAATGGTTCGAATCTCAATAACAAAATGATGAAAGACTTATGCAGAGATTTCAAGATTGAACATCACAATTCTTCTCCTTACAGACCAAAGATGAATGGTGCTGTAGAGGCAGCTAACAAAAACATCAAGAAGATTGTGCAGAAAATGGTCGTTACGTACAAAGATTGGCATGAGATGTTGCCTTTCGCTTTGCATGGATACCGTACCTCAGTACGTACGTCGACCGGGGCAACCCCCTACTCCCTTGTGTATGGTATGGAAGCAGTCCTACCAGTTGAGGTTGAGATCCCTTCTCTGAGGGTATTATTGGATGTCAAGCTGGACGAAGCCGAGTGGATTCGTACAAGGTTTAATGAGTTAAGCCTTATCGAAGAAAGACGGTTAGCAGCTGTGTGCCATGGGCAGTTGTATCAGAGAAGGATGAAGCGAGCCTTTGATCAGAAAGTGCGTCCTCGGACATTTCAAACTGGCGATCTAGTTTTGAAGAGGATCCTTCCTCCCGGTACAGATAACAGGGGCAAGTGGACTCCTAATTACGAAGGTCCATATGTTGTGAAGAAGGTCTTCTCCGGTGGAGCCTTGATGCTTACAACTATGGACGGTGAAGATTTTCCTTCCCCTGTCAACTCAGATGTAGTCAAAAAATACTTCGCGTAAATTGACCCGCTGGACAAAAAGAACAAAATAGTCCAGGCAAAAATGGGCATCCCGGCGAACCAAAAACAGAAAGAAAAGGTTCGGGCAAAAGTTAGGGATAAAAATTGAAAAAATTGTACACCCGGTAAGTCGAAAACCCGCAAGGGCGGCTTAGGCAAAAATGGGTATCCCGGTGGATTGAAAACCCGAAAGGGCGATCCAGGCAAAAGAGGGATTAAAGCGAAGACTACATTCTGAGTCATCTGTACTTCGTCATGCTTCGTCAGCTGCCATCTCCAAAGATGTGATCGGTCCAGTCATTCTTCTCAGAAAGCAAGGAATTGGGAGGAAACTGATGATCTATGAGTTATAACAGAGTTGGGAAACAGTGGATGCCGTGTTCACATTGCCATTAGGATAGTTTATTTTTTCCTTTTGTGCGCAATTACCTCTTTCTAGGAATTGCTTCCCAATGTACTTGCCTTTTCAGGCACACTTTCAATCAATAAAAGTCGTTATTCAGATAAATTGCTCTCCTGTTTTTACTTTTACTGTTTTGTTTGCAAAAAACGTCCGAATTTTTGATAAACATTGCATCTAAAAACATGAAGGCTAAACAATGACGTGCAGAAAGATTAAAACATTTGAAAATCATTTTGAATGTTGAGGACACTTGAGCGTATCTTGTCCATGTACTCCCTGGGGCATCTGTCGTTCCGATTCGCAGGTCGTCACCTGTGAGTATTCTCCCCGGTAAGGTCGTCGCCTGTGAGCACTCTCCAGCAGTGCTTTCCCCAGACAGAATCATTACCCTAGTCTATGGATTGTTCAAGCCTTCCCCAGCGAAGCAGTCATTTCTCCAGCGGAGATTATCCTACCAGAGGATTGGATGAGTTATCGTGGCAGATCGATATCCGCATCCCCAGCTGAGTTGATTTCTACTCGTGAATATTGTGGGTCGTCCCCGGCGGAGTAGCAGTTATTCCCCAAAGCAGTCTGTTTTATCTGAGGTTTGCATGAAGCCTCATCCCCAAAGAGTCGCCTGATTTAGCTCCCCCAGCGGAGTTTTTATTTCCCCAAGCGGAATTTTTGTGGATCGATTGGGCTATCCCCAGTAGGTTTCCCTCTGTTTTCCCCCAGCAGAGTTGATTCATTGCTCCCCAGCGTGTTGCTTTGCTTTCCCCTAGTGGATTTGTATTGTTGGCTCCCCAGCAGTTGCCCTCTTTTTCCCTAGTGGATTTGTCTTGAAGATTTCCTCAGCACAGTCGTCCTGTGTATTTCTCCCCGCAGAGTTCTTATCATATTGCATTGCATATAGTAATCATTGCATCCTCAAAATTGCGTAGCATTTCCATCCCATATGGAGCATTACGCCATAGAAAAATTCAAACATATGCATTCATGTGTTCGATACCACATCAGACCGCATCCCCGGCAGAAGCGGATCATTTTGTTCAAAATCAGCACCAGTCTGCTACATTTGCTTCGACGGCATTCGGAATTGATTATCCCCACAGAGGTTTATTTCCCTCACCCGATGGTGACAGAGGTTTATTTCCTCACCCGATGGTGACAGAAGTTTGTTTCTCCCCAGTGAGACTCCCAGCAAGTGATCAGCCTTGTTTCAACTTATCCCAGATTCTATTCTGGTGATATCAGTAAGAGTCACGTCAACACCCGCGTGTGTCTTCTTTGTGTTGGTGTCGGTAAACGCCATTGCTTCGGTGTCGGTAAACATCGAGTTCCACCCAGTCATCGGTAAATGTCTGGTCATTTTTTGGTGTCGGTAAACGCCATTGCTTCGGTGTCAGTAAACATCGAATATTTCTTTCAGTCATCGGTAAATGTCTGATAATCCCCAACAGAAATCCCCAGTAGAGTCATCGGTAAATGTCTTGTCTGGTTTTCAGTTGCAAATATCTGTTTGTCTTTCCCCAATAAATTTCTCATCCCAGTCATCGGTAAATGTCTGGTCATTCTTTTGATGTCGGTAAACATCATCTTTCGATGTCGGTAAACATCGTGTCTCACCCAGTCATCGGTAAATGTCTGGTCATTCTTTTGATGTCGGTAAACATCATCTTTCGATGTCGGTAAACATCGTGTCTCACCCAGTCATCGGTAAATGTCTGGTCATTCTTTTGATGTCGGTAAACATCATCTTTCGATGTCGGTAAACATCGTGTCTCACCCAGTCATCGGTAAATGTCTGGTCATTCTTTTGATGTCGGTAAACATCATCTTTCGATGTCGGTAAACATCGTGTCTCACCCAGTCATCGGTAAATGTCTGGTCATTTCTTTGTTCTCTTGTTAATAAAATCAGAATCCCCAGAAGTCGTCGGTAAACGTCTTGTCTGGTATCACCACAAAGATTTTGTTCCTCCCCAAGCGGAGATGCCATCGGTAAATGGCCCAGTTTCTTCGATATCGGTAAATATCGAATTCCCAGTTGCAGCAGCCATCGGTAAATGGTCTTGCTAAGTTGACATCGGTAAATGTCCAATTTCTTTGAAGCCACCATCGGTAAATGGTCTTGCTTCTTTTCTACATCAAATTTGTTTCCCAGCAGCCATCGGTAAATGGTCTGGCTGAAGTTGATATTGGTAAATATCAAGGTCCCAGTTTTAACCATCGGTAAATGGTTTGCTTTTCAGAAGTTTGTTGTCCCCAGCCGCCATCGGTAGATGGTTGTGCTGAAGTTGATATCGGTAAATATCAAGGTTCCAGTTTCTTCAACCATCGGTAAATGGTTTTGCTTTTCTGAAGCTGTCTTGCAGTTTGTCATCGGTAAATGACGTGGTTCACATGTATCTCATCCAGCCGGTGCAAATTTCTACGGTTCTTTTGTATTCAATCCCTGTTTACCCTGAAAGTCTGACAGCCATTGCTATCATCCGTTCGGGTTCCCAGCTGATTGAATAGGGGCAGCTGTAGCACCTCAAATTTGCACCTATCATTGTACATATCATTTCATATTAGGTCATAGCATATCATAACCCATTGCATAACATTTGCATTGTTTCTCAGTTGCCTCAAGAGCAAGCAAGCAAGAATTAGGTCAAACTGATCAGGAGATCAGTCTACCAATCAAGCAAGGTTGCTTCTCAAGGAATCAAAGCCCTAAGGTTTGCCCAACAAGTTCACATGCCTTGGAGGTCTTTTTGAAGTGTTCAAGTCAAGGTTTGAAGGCTCAGAGGTCATCAGTCGATGCACAGACAAGCCAAAACCCTAAACAGTCAGCAATCAGTCAAAGCAGTGGATGGTGGCCATTCTTGTGGAATTTGGGCACCATGATCAATCATCAAGAGTTCATATGTCTTGAGACATCATTTGAAGTCAAGGTCTCAAGGAATTAGGGTTTGGAATTCATCAGAAATGCACAGTCAAGTCCAAAACCCTAGAAAGTCAAAGTTGGTCAACTGTGGTTGATTTCTTTGGTTTTGATGGATGGAAATGGTTTGAAGGAGTTTATTCATGTCCTAGTAGGTCTCATATGTCATGGGAATCAACATCATGGAAGAATATCAAGCCAATCAGAAAATTTCCCAAAAATAGAAACTGGACCTGTAATTTCAACTGCCAAAAATGGAAACTTCTTGATCCTCAACTTGCATCATGATACAAGCTTCAAATGAATTTTTGCCCAACATGAAAGTTGAAGATCTTGTTCTCCCATTTTCAAAAAGTCCAAGAACTCTCAAATCCCATGTGCGGTTGTCAAGATATGATCCAATCATTTTCATCAATTTGTGAACTTCAACTGAGCATATCTCCCAAACCATAAGGCCAAATTTGGTGGGGTTTTTTCCTACAAACCACATTTTTCATCCTCTTTCCAAAAATATAAATTTCATGACCTAAAACCTTGCCAATCAAAATGGCATTTTTGGACCTATTCCTTTAAAATTCAAAGTTTGACCCAAGTTTGACTTTTTGCTTCTTTGATTTTTTCTTGACTTGGCCAATTGGAATCCATTTTATACCACATTTGTGACATGTTCCAGCTCCTAACTCATCATCATACCACCATTTTCCCATCATTTTGGCCTAAAGTGCAAAGTTGTCAAAATATGCAATTGGTTTCAATAAGCAAGTACATGTTAGCAATTGATGTGCAGCCACAAAGCAGCAGAAATGCAGTCTGTATGCAGCATGATTGCAGGCCCACACGACCAATCTGCACACCTCCATTTTCATTTGTACCAATTTAGCAAAAAATGAAAATAAGTTCTTTAAGGCTAAGCAAGCTTAGCATGTGATTAGTGGAGCATAAACAGACCCATATAAGCCTTCCTTCTGTCCAAACAAACCCTAGTTTTTACAGCCTACACACAGAAAACACACTCTCACTCTCTTCTTGCAAATTGGCAATTGGAAAAATTCTGAGCAGATCCTCAAAGCACACAAGTTCCTCTTGTTTCCTTCATTATCTAGACAACATCTTGAGCACATTCTCATCATCATTTCTCAACTGAAACACCTTCCCTAGCTCTGCATCTTCAAGAGCACTGTTGAGGGCAGATTTTAGGCTGGACCAGGTTATGTGTTCTTGAGCTAATTTTCTGCAAGCATTCAACCTTTGGAAGCTGTGTGACTACCTGTTTCGAGCTATATCCCTCAATCCATCACTATTTCCAGCTTTTCTTCAAAAACAAGTTAGTTTTCAGTCCTCTCCTTTCTCCAAACTATATCATGTTTTTGGTAGGTCTTATCATGCTGAGTACACTACAATTTATTTTACCTGAAATGATGATGTTATGAGGGAGAAATCCGGATTTGTATTTTTTGTGCATGAAGTTGTTCTTACCCGATTCTTGAAAACTATGGTGTATTAGTGGTCATGTTTGAGGGATATGTCATGCTTGCTTGCCATGTTATTTGATTTTCAATTGATGATGACTGATTGATGATGTTGAACACATGCTACTGTTATATCCGAACCCTAGCACTCTGTCTTGAAAACTCCCATAGTCATGTTGTTTTGTTGTCAGCTAGGTTTACTTAATGATGAATGTTCATTACCATGCCTGATTATTGAGGATTCTATTTATGATTGTTTGTTCATCATTAATGGTTGAATATGGAAATAATAAAGCATTGCTGTATCCATTAAACTCTAATTTGTTTCCAGTTTATTTTCCCATAGTCATGCCTGTTGTTATTAGGTGTATCTGCATAATCATATTGTTGCTGCTATGCTGCTGACCATGCTATAGGTTGATGTTGAGTTTCAATGAAAATGTTCATGCCTGCTGTTTCTTAAATCCATTAGACCTGCCTAGAATATCTCCTTGAACTGTGTATGTTTTTCTGTTTAAAGCCATTTGGGGATGATGTTTAGTTGCCAGGCAAATTGGGCCTCTTGATCGGGATTGATTTTCTCATGATGTTGGTCACATAAACAAACATGTACCAGTGCCATGTTATTATGTGTTTTGCTTGAATTTTGTTTGATGTTGATGAACCATGGAGTGGAATTGATATATGTTGCTGTTGTTTAATTTAGTTCTGCCCGGGAATCTCCTCTGCTTGTGCTTGGTCTGTTGTTAATTAATGCTGTATGATGATGATGTTGCATAAACAAACTTGTACCAATGCCATGATTGCTTGCCATGCTGTTCAAGTTTCAATTGGTGATGACTGTTTGATTGCATGATGAACATGACTTTCAAACCCTGCTGCTGTTAAACTACTTTATCCTGTCCAGGAATTTTGTCTGAATGTGTATTGGTTTGTTGCACTATTGTCATGATTAATTGTTGCTGTTCATTGGATGTTGTTTATTCGATTGCTTGAAGCTGAACTTGATACCCTGCTGATAATCCCTAAGGTTTTTCTAAAAAACAGAATGTTGAACTTCCATTGTTTATTTTGATGTTGTTCATGCTGCTTGCCAAATACTATGCTGGTTGTGTGTTCAAATGTTTGATTCTGTTTGGATGTTGACTGAACTTGTTTGAAGTTTGAACCTTGAGCCATGATGTTGAAATCCTGTTATTTTTCTTCCAGAAAATCATGCTTTTATTGTTGCATGAACATTGGCTGTTGTTTTTGCTCATGTTGCATGATACATTTCGAGGCCATGCTATTGTGTGTTTGCTGTTTGGATTTGCTTGGATGATTGATGAATACACGATGCCATGCTAATACCTTGCTAACTGTGTTTCAAACCTTAAAACCTGCCAAGATTTCGCATGAACAGATGGTGTTGGTTTGTTGTTATGTTATGGTTGTATGAAGAATGTTTATTAGATGCTATGCTGTTGTGAGTTTGTGGTTTGAATTTGTTTGGATGTTGTTGCTCATGTTGTATGTTACATTTCATAAACCATGCTGTCGAAACCCTAGAGCCAGTTCCCATATAGTCTTGTTGGCTGTTGTTGTCCTGTGCTGCATGAATGTCCTTTATGTTACCATGTTGGTCTGCACGATTTTGTTGAAATTTATTGGCCATGATGTTTGATTGAAGTTGAGTATTTGAATTGCCCTGCTGTTGTATTATGCCAAGCCCTAGTTCCCTGCATGAACCCAGAAAATATGGAAGTTCATTGGATATTATGGCTTGGTTTACTGTTTCATTGGGGCAAGCCAATCAGGACATTTCCTGGGCGCCCCTGAAACACAGTCGTTTCAATAAGTGGCCTCAGTAATTACACATTTGCCATCCTTTGACCTTGGTTTGACTACCTTTGCCTTGCCCTTGTTCATGTTTTGCCCAATATTTCATCCAACTTCAATAATTATTTTCCAATTCATTTTTCACCCAAAAATTATGAAATTTTTTACACTTGATCATGTTTGAGTCTATTATTTAATGGTGAATTTTAATTAATTTTCCAGTGGTTGGTTTTTAATTGACAATTATTTTCTCAACATGTGTGCATGAATGATACCCTTGGCCATTTCAATTGTGAAATAATGATGTTGTGCCCAATGCCTTTGAAATTTTTTAGGGTGAAACTAGACACATTGACCTTCATTTCCATATAGAGTTTGTGCATTTATCATTTGTGGATTGAGGGTTATGATTTTTTGAAGTCATGTGTTACAATTGATGCTATGCCATGATCATGTATTTTCACAAATTTTGTTCACACACTTCCCCACATCCAAATGATCCCAAATTTTGCATGAATGATCTCTTGTATGTCTAGTTGATCTATGAATTTTCTTGGAGTTAATCATGCTGTTTTCCATTTAATTGAGAATTTTCTTCCATGCTTAGTCATTTGTTGACTTTTTGTGCTATACCTTGCCAAATCCTTTGTGAAATTCTCAAATCATATTGTATGTCCATGAAATTTCATATGTGATAACTAGACTCTTTGAGCTTTGCATTGGTGTTAATCTAATTCATTTCTCTTCTGTTTTCAAATTGATATGATTTTTTGAAGTTGACCCATGCTTGTTGACTTTCACCATGCTTACTTGAATTTGTTTTGACTTCATGATTTTATTTGACTGCCTTCCTCTCATCCAATTGCCATGAAATTTGACATGTATACCATGTTAGATGTTAGGATTGAGTGTGATTTGTTTCATGATTTTTTGAGATTGTTTGAGTTGACTTTTGAATGAAGTCTTTGCTGTTGACTTTTGTATGCTTCCTTTGCTATGCTTTGCATTCTTTTGCATATGAAATGACCTTGATGCATGATATAAGTTTGAACCCAATTGTGTTTGCTTCCTACATGATTGAGTTTGACTTTGATTGAATATTGCTTGCTGCCTTGACCTTCTTCTTTCATCTTTGACCCTAGGCTAGCCCTAGTGGTCTTCTGAGCTTACAATTGAGCTGTTGTTTCAGGTTGAGCACCCATGCTTTAAGGATCACTCAAATGTGATTGAATTTGATTGTTTGCTTGTCTATATTGTGCTAACCTTTTGTTTTGTAGGTGACTCATGTAACTTGAGTCTTGCTTTGCACAGTTGATCTTCTGTGGTTGACTGTTTCTCCATTTCCTTTGCTTTTAACTGTTTAATTGCATACTGATTTGTTTGGTTTTTCTCAGGTACCCTTTAGTTGCTTTAGTTGCTTGCTTTGCTTTTTAGCAATTGCTTTGAGGTATAATCTCTTTTACTTCATGTAGTCTGGAGTCCCGGTCTGTTATTTGACCGGGCAAACTGTCTGAAGCCCTCCTTAAGAGGCAATGCCTGTGTTTGTTTAAAATTGTCCTAAGCAGGAAAAGTCCTTCAAGTAAGGCAATCGGTGGAAGGTAGGGATAAGTAGCCTATCCCCCACTATTCAGTGTGTCCTCTCTCTGCTCCCATTACATGGTTGAAGCATCGAGATAAAAACCCAAGATCTATCGAGTCAATAAGGGGAAAGAGTTCCATCTTTCTGAACTCCCCTACTTTCTATTTGATGCTCTCCCAGGCCAGGGATAGAAGCAATGAGGCACACCCCTCATCTCCTTTCCTCTGCTTCACCTTAGCCTCTCAATGGCAAGGTTAAGAGCACACTTACCCCATTCCAGTTGGCCCTAGTGCCTAACCTCTGATGTTTGAGCCCCCTTGTTGGTGTGTTTATTTTATGCTATCTGTGTTTGTGATTGCTTTGTTTGCCTCTTTAGGCTCTAGTTGCTTGCCCTTGTGCAATAGGTTGTGCTTGGCTTGCTTCCTGTGCAAGTCAAGTCTGTGTGGCTTAACCCTTGTGTGAGCCACACTTAGAGTTGTTAGGCCGAACTACGGCAACTCTGATTCTCATGTCCAGATGAGATACGTAGGCACGAGATGCGATGTCTTGTCGAGTTTGACTAACCACTAACACTAATTCTTTTCTCTCACCCCTGTTGTGATTGAGATATCCCCTTTCTCTTGCCACTAGTTGCAATTGAGATCCCTTGCTTCCTGTGCAAGCCTTGTCTAGGATAGGTTGGCCCTTGTGCCATTTAGCTAGAAACCTTAACTTAGGGTTGACTTTGCATGACAACATCTAGGCTCGAGTCGTAGTCTCCCTAGAGTTGTGTCTCCCTCTGTTATCTGGTTAGGCTAGATCCTTTGTCCCTGCGTAGGGGAACTACATCGCCCTGATCTTCACACCAGATGAAGTATGTAGGCAGGAGATTGAGCTGATCTCTCCGGGCGCCCTTTTTTCTTTTTCCACCTGTGTCTTAACCACCCTTCTGTGTGTTTTTGGTTCGGATGCTGACGTAAGTCCAGTGATTGGCATTCAGGCTCCACGTTTGCCTCTTTGTGTGTCGTTTAGGTCGGATGCTGACATAAGTCCAGTGATTGGCAGTCGGGCTCCACGTTTGCCTGTGTTTTGTTTGTTTGCGTGCGTGTCAGCCGAGCTACGAATGCTCTGATTCTTCTCTCGTCCGAGAAGATACGTATGCATAGGATGCGATATCCTAGCGAGCATGTGTCCTTCCCCAGTCCGAACTACTTTCGACTCTGATGTCTATGCCTGATAGACTAAGTAGGCCCAGGATGCGACATCCTGCCGAGTCAGTTTCAGTCAGTTCCTTTGTCTCTTTCAGCCAGTGTGTGTGAGTATTTGAGCAGTGTTTAGCAACCATTTTCCTTCCTTTTGTGCATGGATCCCGTAGAGTACTACGGATGCGTAGGGTGCCTAACACCTTCCCTTCGCATAACCGACTCCCGAACCCATCCTCTTTGGTCGCGAGACCATGTTTTTTCCTAGGTTTACTTCGAGCGTTTCCTTTCCCTCTTTCGGGATAAATAACGCACGGTGGCGGCTCTGTTGTTTCTTTCTTTTCCCGCCGGTTTTTCGCGCGATGCGACACCATCACAGCATCCCGTCCTTGGGAAATACCCAGGGATCTTAATCAGATAGATATCAACAAGAGTTCGTTCCACCAATGCTCCTGTCTTCACTAATGTGCCTCCCGTTGTTCACTATACTCCTCACCTAGGAGAACCTGTCTATCACGGCCCCCCCAAGTGAGGATCCTGGTCTCAATGATAGAATGGATGAATTCCAGGATCAGTTTGCGGAATTACAAAAAGAGATAAAAGCTCTTCGTGGGAAAGAACTGTTTAGCAGAGATGTAAATGATATGTGTTTGGTTCCAGACGTAAGGATGCCAGCAAAATTTAAACTACCAGAATTTGAAAAGTACAAAGGAAATTCTTGTCCACAGACCCATTTGGTTATGTACGTGCGAAAGATGTCAATGTACACTAACGACCAAAGGATGCTCATTCATTGTTTTCAAGACAGCCTTACCGGTGCAGCTTTACGTTGGTATATGGGATTAGACAGTTCTCAGATCAAGACTTTCAACGATTTAGGCGAGGCCTTTATCAAACATTACAAATACAACCTGGATAATGTGCCAGACCGAGATCAGTTGAGGTCCATGCAACAAAGAGAAAAGGAGACATTCCGTGAATACGCGCAAAGGTGGCGCGAAATTGCAGCACAGGTTGTTCCACCTATGGAGGGAGAAAAGGAGATGACGAAAGTGTTCTTAAAGACTCTTGATACTTTTTATTACGAGAGGATGATTGCAAGCGCTATACAGACTTAGTGACATGGTAAACATGGGAGTCCGTTTAGAGGAAGCAGTTCGAGAGGGCGTGTATTAGTTAGAGAAGGAAGTTCATCTTCAAGCGGGGCAAAGAGGTACGGAGGTTTTATGAAAAAGAAGGAACAAGAAAGATGTTGTGTCCTATAATCATCCAAGAAGGATCAATTATCCTTACCATTGTAAAGAACAAAATTGTTCTATCAACAGATCCTTGATTTTGATGATAACAAAGGATGAAACCAAAAATGCACCCTAACGAAAAGTTTCTAAGTGTGCAGGGTCTAAAGAAAGAAGGAAGAAATATGATGATGGTCATCAATACAGAACCAGATCAGAAGCAATATCATATGATCACGAAGTAATCTGAAGGGGGAAACAAGTTAAGGAGTCTAACTTGAGCATAACAGCAAGTATCAGGAAGCATCTGAACAAGAGTAAGCTCTAGATGTTCTGACTCTGAACAACGCTATCTCTAAATTCCAGAAGTTATCAGCTCTATCTGAAGAAAACTATCTGAACTCACAAGAGATTAACATCAGAAGCAAGTTTCCAAGATTCTCCGAAACACCAAATACTCTGAGCAGGAATTGCTAATCATGAAAGAGTAACGTTAAAGTAAAGGAAAGATTTGCAAATGGTTTTCCTAATTAAGAAAAGAGACGTTAATCTCCAATTTCAATAAAGAAGATACTACTTGTGGTAAAAGTCAAGTTTCAAGGAGAGAAAGTTATCCTGCAGAAGCTATTTAAGTGATGGCGTAAAATCATTTAATACCACCAGTTTCAACTACTACTT
>NW_026113271.1:0-27500 GCF_024323335.1 Lathyrus oleraceus | reverse complement strand
TCGACCAACGCTCTTTTATGAGATTGGTATAACTCTTTTTGGAACAACATTTCTCATTGTTAGGAGGATTGCAAGTGTAATACGAGGCCTTTGAATTTTCTTTTGGCTTCTTCCTTCTTATGTTAAGGGTGTGTGTAACACTCTAAATCCCAAAACTATATATATATATATATATATATATATTATATATATATATTTAAAATTATATATTTAAATATTTATAGATTAAAAAAGTAATTTAAAATAATATACTTTTTTATTTGAAATTCTTAAAGAGTGTCTTTATAGCATTAGTTAGGATGACCCATTTTGTAATTATATATAATTTTTTCTTTCTATTTACTATCTTGTTATATTTAATATAAATATAAATTTTGGAAAAAAATAATACATTTGACATTGTAATTATTATAATTTTAAAATAAGAGTTCAAAATTCAGTTAAAATAATAAAATTTAAAATCATGACTATATTTTATTCAAGCGATAAAATATATCTTTTAAATTTATTTTCTATGCCATCAAATATATCAATATTATAGAAAAATTAATCTAGCAACCTCACATTATAAACCGTCTAAAAAATAATAGATAGTTTGCATAAAAACAAAAATAAACTAACGGTAGATTGAGATGTGAACTCACACATGATTGTTAAGATCGAGTGAACCACCGTTAAAACAAATAAGATAAACAATTTCTTGTCCTTCATCTACTCCATTGGAGGATGAGGAAGAGTTTTCTTCCACTTCAGTATCAAAAGCATTGATTCTGATCATTTGAGATTTAAAAAAAATGCTATCAACATCAATCGTCGATATTATTAGTTGTCAAATCGGTTGCATTTGCTGTTCTTCAGGTGAACTACTGAATATTTATTTATTTTTCTTTAAATTTTATTTATGTTAGTAAATCCTATTAATGAGAATTCAATGATGTTTGTTATCCTAACAACTATGTGTCGTGGTTGTTACTAATAGTAAGTTTTTTTGGGAGGATCGACCAACGCTCTTTTATGAGATTGGTATAACTCTTTTTGGAACAACATTTCTCATTGTTAGGAGGATTGCAAGTGTAATACGAGGCCTTTGAATTTTCTTTTGGCTTCTTTCTTCTTATGTTAAGGGTTGTGTGTAACACTCTAAATCCCAAAAGTTATATATATATATATATATATATATATATATATATATATATATATATATATATATATATATATATATATATATATATATATTTAAAATGATATTTAATATATTTGAGATTAAAATAAATAATTTTAAAAAAATATACTTTTTTATTTGAAATTCTTAAAGAGTGTCTTTATAGCATTAGTTAGGATGACCCATTTTGTAATTATATATAATTTTTTCTTTCTATTTACTATCTTGTTATATTTAATATAGATATAAATTTTGGTAAAAAATAATACATTTGACATTGTAATTATTATAATTTTAAAATAAGAGTTCAAAATTCAGTTAAAATAATAAAATTTAAAATCATGACTATATTTTATTCAAGCGATAAAATATATCTTTTAAATTTATTTTCTATGCCATCAAATATATCAATATTATAGAAAAATTAATCTAGCAACCTCACATTATAAACCGTCTAAAAAATAATAGATAGTTTGCATAAAAACAAAAATAAACTAACGGTAGATTGAGATGTGAACTCACACATGATTGTTAAGATCGAGTGAACCACCGTTAAAACAAATAAGATAAACAATTTCTTGTCCTTCATCTACTCCATTGGAGGATGAGGAAGAGTTTCTTCCACTTCAGTATCAAAAGCATTGATTCTGATCATTTGAGATTTAAAAAAATGCTATCAACATCAGTGGACGATATTATTAGTCGTCAAATTGAAAGCATTTGCTGTACTTCAGGTTGAACTACTGAATATTTATTTATTTTTCTTTAAATTTTATTTATGTTAGTAAATCCTATTAATGAGAATTCAATGATGTTTGTTATCCTAACAACTATGTGTCGTGGTAGTTAATTAAAATAAGTTTTTTTGGGAGGATCGACCAACGCTCTTTTATGAGATTGGTATAACTCTTTTTGGAACAACATTTCTCATTGTTAGGAGGATTGCAAGTGTAATACGAGGCCTTTGAATTTTCTTTTGGCTTCTTCTCTTCTTATGTTAAGGGTTGTGTGTAACACTCTCCCGCCCCACACACATTCAATCTCATCCATCAAGATACTCTCTACACTCAAATCGAAGAGAAGCAGAGTCAAATCCCAAAACTATAATTCTCAGTCCGAGTACTCATACTCGTCAAAAAGAACTCCCTCTCCTCTCTATATATATATATAATATATATATATATATATATATATATATATATATATATATATATATATTATATATATATATATATATATATAAATATATATATATTAAAATGTATATATTTAATATATTTAGATTAAAATAATAATTTTAAAATAATATACTTTTTTATTTGAAATTCTTAAAGAGTGTCTTTATAGCATTAGTTAGGATGACCCATTTTGTAATTATATATAATTTTTTCTTTCTATTTACTATCTTGTTATATTTAATATAGATATAAATTTTGGAAAAAAATAATACATTTGACATTGTAATTATTATAATTTTAAAATAAGAGTTCAAAATTCAGTTAAAATAATAAAATTTAAAATCATGACTATATTTTATTCAAGCGATAAAATATATCTTTTAAATTTATTTTCTATGCCATCAAATATATCAATATTATAGAAAAATTAATCTAGCAACCTCACATTATAAACCGTCTAAAAAATAATAGATAGTTTGCATAAAAACAAAATAAACTAACGGTAGATTGAGATGTGAACTCACACATGATTGTTAAGATCGAGTGAACCACCGTTAAAACAAATAAGATAAACAATTTCTTGTCCTTCATCTACTCCATTGGAGGATGAGGAAGAGTTTCTTCCACTTCAGTATCAAAAGCATTGATTCTGATCATTTGAGATTTAAAAAAAATGCTATCAACATCAATCGTCGATATTATTAGTCGTCAAATCGGTTGCATTTGCTGTTCTTCAGGTTGAACTACTGAATATTTATTTATTTTTCTTTAAATTTTATTTATGTTAGTAAATCCTATTAATGAGAATTCAATGATGTTTGTTATCCTAACAACTATGTGTCGTGGTTGTTAATTAAAGTAAGTTTTTTGGGAGGATCGACCAACGCTCTTTTATGAGATTGGTATAACTCTTTTTGGAACAACATTTCTCATTGTTAGGAGGATTGCAAGTGTAATACGAGGCCTTTGAATTTTCTTTTGGCTTCTTCCTTCTTATGTTAAGGGTTGTGTGTAACACTCTAAATCCCAAAACTTATATATCTATATATATATATATATATATATATATATATATATATAATGTATATATTTAATATATTTAAGATTAAAATAAGTAATTTTAAAATAATATACTTTTTTATTTGAAATTCTTAAAGAGTGTCTTTATAGCATTAGTTAGGATGACCCATTTTGTAATTATATATAATTTTTTCTTTCTATTTACTATCTTGTTATATTTAATATAGATATAAATTTTGGAAAAAAATAATACATTTGACATTGTAATTATTATAATTTTAAAATAAGAGTTCAAAATTCAGTTAAAATAATAAAATTTAAAATCATGACTATATTTTATTCAAGCGATAAAATATATCTTTTAAATTTATTTTCTATGCCATCAAATATATCAATATTATAGAAAAATTAATCTAGCAACCTCACATTATAAACCGTCTAAAAATAATAGATAGTTTGCATAAAAACAAAAATAAACTAACGGTAGATTGAGATGTGAACTCACACATGATTGTTAAGATCGAGTGAACCACCGTTAAAACAAATAAGATAAACAATTTCTTGTCCTTCATCTACTCCATTGGAGGATGAGGAAGAGTTTCTTCCACTTCAGTATCAAAAGCATTGATTCTGATCATTTGAGATTTAAAAAAAATGCTATCAACATCAATCGTCGATATTATTAGTTGTCAAATCGGTTGCATTTGCTGTTCTTCAGGGTGAACTACTGAATATTTATTTATTTTTCTTTAAATTTTATTTATGTTAGTAAATCCTATTAATGAGAATTCAATGATGTTTGTTATCCTAACAACTATGTGTCGTGGTTGTTACTAATAGTAAGTTTTTTTGGGAGGATCGACCAACGCTCTTTTATGAGATTGGTATAACTCTTTTTGGAACAACATTTCTCATTGTTAGGAGGATTGCAAGTGTAATACGAGGCCTTTGAATTTTCTTTTGGCTTCTTTCTTCTTATGTTAAGGGTTGTGTGTAACACTCTAAATCCCAAAAGTTTATATATATATATTATATATATATATAAATATATATATATATATATATATATATATATATTAAAATGTATATATTTAATATATTTGAGATTAAAATAATAATTTTAAAAAATATACTTTTTTATTTGAAATTCTTAAGAGTGTCTTTATAGCATTAGTTAGGATGACCCATTTTGTAATTATATATAATTTTTTCTTTCTATTTACTATCTTGTTATATTTAATATAGATATAAATTTTGGTAAAAAATAATACATTTGACATTGTAATTATTATAATTTTAAAATAAGAGTTCAAAATTCAGTTAAAATAATAAAATTTAAAATCATGACTATATTTTATTCAAGCGATAAAATATATCTTTTAAATTTATTTTCTATGCCATCAAATATATCAATATTATAGAAAAATTAATCTAGCAACCTCACATTATAAACCGTCTAAAAAATAATAGATAGTTTGCATAAAAACAAAATAAACTAACGGTAGATTGAGATGTGAACTCACACATGATTGTTAAGATCGAGTGAACCACCGTTAAAACAAATAAGATAAACAATTTCTTGTCCTTCATCTACTCCATTGGAGGATGAGGAAGAGTTTCTTCCACTTCAGTATCAAAAGCATTGATTCTGATCATTTGAGATTTAAAAAAATGCTATCAACATCAATCGTCGATATTATTAGTCGTCAAATCGGTTGCATTTGCTGTTCTTCAGGTTGAACTACTGAATATTTATTTATTTTTCTTTAAATTTTATTTATGTTAGTAAATCCTATTAATGAGAATTCAATGATGTTTGTTATCCTAACAACTATGTGTCGTGGTTGTTAATTAAAGTAAGTTTTTTTGGGAGGATCGACCAACGCTCTTTTATGAGATTGGTATAACTCTTTTTGGAACAACATTTCTCATTGTTAGGAGGATTGCAAGTGTAATACGAGGCCTTTGAATTTTCTTTTGGCTTCTTTCTTCTTATGTTAAGGGTTGTGTGTAACACTCTAAATCCCAAACTTATATATATATATATATATATATATATATATATATATATATATATATATATATATATATATATAT
This sequence comes from Lathyrus oleraceus, assembly GCF_024323335.1. NCBI lineage: Eukaryota > Viridiplantae > Streptophyta > Magnoliopsida > Fabales > Fabaceae > Lathyrus > Lathyrus oleraceus. Next base: position 22,043 of record NW_026113271.1, on the reverse strand, counting down.
ATATATATATATATATATATATATATATATATATATATATAATGTATATATTTAATATATTTAAGATTAAAATAAGTAATTTTAAATAATATACTTTTTTATTTGAAATTCTTAAAGAGTGTCTTTATAGCATTAGTTAGGATGACCCATTTTGTAATTATATATAATTTTTTCTTTCTATTTACTATCTTGTTATATTTAATATAGATATAAATTTTGGAAAAAAATAATACATTTGACATTGTAATTATAATTTTAAAATAAGAGTTCAAAATTCAGTTAAAATAATAAAATTTAAAATCATGACTATATTTTATTCAAGCGATAAAATATATCTTTTAAATTTATTTTCTATGCCATCAAATATATCAATATTATAGAAAAATTAATCTAGCAACCTCACATTATAAACCGTCTAAAAAATAATAGATAGTTTGCATAAAAACAAAAATAAACTAACGGTAGATTGAGATGTGAACTCACACATGATTGTTAAGATCGAGTGAACCACCGTTAAAACAAATAAGATAAACAATTTCTTGTCCTTCATCTACTCCATTGGAGGATGAGGAAGAGTTTCTTCCACTTCAGTATCAAAAGCATTGATTCTGATCATTTGAGATTTAAAAAAATGCTATCAACATCAATCGTCGATATTAGTTGTCAAATCGGTTGCATTTGCTGTTCTTCAGGTTGAACTACTGAATATTTATTTATTTTTCTTTAAATTTTATTTATGTTAGTAAATCCTATTAATGAGAATTCAATGATGTTTGTTATCCTAACAACTATGTGTCGTGGTTGTTAATAATAGTAAGTTTTTTTGGGAGGATCGACCAACGCTCTTTTATGAGATTGGTATAACTCTTTTTGGAACAACATTTCTCATTGTTAGGAGGATTGCAAGTGTAATACGAGGCCTTTGAATTTTCTTTTGGCTTCTTTCTTCTTATGTTAAGGGTTGTGTGTAACACTCTAAATCCCAAAACTTATATATATATATATATATATATATATATATATATATATATATATTTATTTAATATTTTAGATTAAAATAATAATTTTAAAAAAATATACTTTTTTATTTGAAATTCTTAAAGAGTGTCTTTATAGCATTAGTTAGGATGACCCATTTTGTAATTATATATAATTTTTTCTTTCTATTTACTATCTTGTTATATTTAATATAGATATAAATTTTGGAAAAAAATAATACATTTGACATTGTAATTATTATAATTTTAAAATAAGAGTTCAAAATTCAGTTAAAATAATAAAATTTAAAATCATGACTATATTTTATTCAAGCGATAAAATATATCTTTTAAATTTATTTTCTATGCCATCAAATATATCAATATTATAGAAAAATTAATCTAGCAACCTCACATTATAAACCGTCTAAAAAATAATAGATAGTTTGCATAAAAACAAAAATAAACTAACGGTAGATTGAGATGTGAACTCACACATGATTGTTAAGATCGAGTGAACCACCGTTAAAACAAATAAGATAAACAATTTCTTGTCCTTCATCTACTCCATTGGAGGATGAGGAAGAGTTTCTTCCACTTCAGTATCAAAAGCATTGATTCTGATCATTTGAGATTTAAAAAAAATGCTATCAACATCAATCGTCGATATTATTAGTTGTCAAATCGGTTGCATTTGCTGTTCTTCAGGTTGAACTACTGAATATTTATTTATTTTTCTTTAAATTTTATTTATGTTAGTAAATCCTATTAATGAGAATTCAATGATGTTTGTTATCCTAACAACTATGTGTCGTGGTTGTTAATAATAGTAAGTTTTTTTGGGAGGATCGACCAACGCTCTTTTATGAGATTGGTATAACTCTTTTTGGAACAACATTTCTCATTGTTAGGAGGATTGCAAGTGTAATACGAGGCCTTTGAATTTTCTTTTGGCTTCTTTCTTCTTATGTTAAGGGTTGTGTGTAACACTCTAAATCCCAAAGTTATATATATATATATATATATATATATATATATATAAATATGATATATATTTAATATATTTAAGATTAAAATAAATAATTTTAAAAAAATATACTTTTTTATTTGAAATTCTTAAAGAGTGTCTTTATAGCATTAGTTAGGATGACCCATTTTGTAATTATATATAATTTTTTCTTTCTATTTACTATCTTGTTATATTTAATATAGATATAAATTTTGGAAAAAATAATACATTTGACATTGTAATTATTATAATTTTAAATAAGAGTTCAAAATTCAGTTAAAATAATAAAATTTAAAATCATGACTATATTTTATTCAAGCGATAAAATATATCTTTTAAATTTATTTTCTATGCCATCAAATATATCAATATTATAGAAAAATTAATCTAGCAACCTCACATTATAAACCGTCTAAAAAATAATAGATAGTTTGCATAAAAACAAAAATAAACTAACGGTAGATTGAGATGTGAACTCACACATGATTGTTAAGATCGAGTGAACCACCGTTAAAACAAATAAGATAAACAATTTCTTGTCCTTCATCTACTCCATTGGAGGATGAGGAAGAGTTTCTTCCACTTCAGTATCAAAAGCATTGATTCTGATCATTTGAGATTTAAAAAAATGCTATCAACATCAATCGTCGATATTATTAGTCGTCAAATCGGTTGCATTTGCTGTTCTTCAGGTTGAACTACTGAATATTTATTTATTTTTCTTTAAATTTTATTTATGTTAGTAAATCCTATTAATGAGAATTCAATGATGTTTGTTATCCTAACAACTATGAGTCGTGGTTGTTAATTAAAGTAAGTTTTTTTGGGAGGATCGACCAACGCTCTTTTATGAGATTGGTATAACTCTTTTTGGAACAACATTTCTCATTGTTAGGAGGATTGCAAGTGTAATACGAGGCCTTTGAATTTTCTTTTGGCTTATTCCTTCTTATGTTAAGGGTTGTGTGTAACACTCTAAATCCCAAAACTTATATATATTTAAAATGATATATTTAATATATTTGAGATTAAAATAATAATTTAAAAAAATATACTTTTTTATTTGAAATTCTTAAAGAGTGTCTTTATAGCATTAGTTAGGATGACCCATTTTGTAATTATATATAATTTTTTCTTTCTATTTACTATCTTGTTATATTTAATATAGATATAAATTTTGGTAAAAAATAATACATTTGACATTGTAATTATTATAATTTTAAAATAAGAGTTCAAAATTCAGTTAAAATAATAAAATTTAAAATCATGACTATATTTTATTCAAGCGATAAAATATATCTTTTAAATTTATTTTCTATGCCATCAAATATATCAATATTATAGAAAAATTAATCTAGCAACCTCACATTATAAACCGTCTAAAAAATAATAGATAGTTTGCATAAAAACAAAAATAAACTAACGGTAGATTGAGATGTGAACTCACACATGATTGTTAAGATCGAGTGAACCACCGTTAAAACAAATAAGATAAACAATTTCTTGTCCTTCATCTACTCCATTGGAGGATGAGGAAGAGTTTCTTCCACTTCAGTATCAAAAGCATTGATTCTGATCATTTGAGATTTCAAAAAAATGCTATCAACATCAATCGTCGATATTATTAGTCGTCAAATCGGTTGCATTTGCTGTTCTTCAGGTTGAACTACTGAATATTTATTTATTTTTCTTTAAATTTTATTTATGTTAGTAAATCCTATTAATGAGAATTCAATGATGTTTGTTATCCTAACAACTATGAGTCGTGGTTGTTACTAATAGTAAGTTTTTTGGGAGGATCGACCAACGCTCTTTTATGAGATTGGTATAACTCTTTTTGGAACAACATTTCTCATTGTTAGGAGGATTGCAAGTGTAATACGAGGCCTTTGAATTTTCTTTTGGCTTCTTTCTTCTTATGTTAAGGGTTGTGTGTAACACTCTAAATCCCAAAAGTTATATATCTATATATATATATATATATATATATATATATATATATATATATATATATATATATATATATATATATATATATATATATATATTAATTAATGTTATTTAATATATTTGAGATTAAAATAAATAATTTTAAAAAATATACTTTTTTATTTGAAATTCTTAAAGAGTGTCTTTATAGCATTAGTTAGGATGACCCATTTTGTAATTATATATAATTTTTTCTTTCTATTTACTATCTTGTTATATTTAATATAGATATAAATTTTGGAAAAAAATAATACATTTGACATTGTAATTATTATAATTTTAAAATAAGAGTTCAAAATTCAGTTAAAATAATAAATTTAAAATCATGACTATATTTTATTCAAGCGATAAAATATATCTTTTAAATTTATTTTCTATGCCATCAAATATATCAATATTATAGAAAAATTAATCTAGCAACCTCACATTATAAACCGTCTAAAAAATAATAGATAGTTTGCATAAAAACAAAAATAAACTAACGGTAGATTGAGATGTGAACTCACACATGATTGTTAAGATCGAGTGAACCACCGTTAAAACAAATAAGATAAACAATTTCTTGTCCTTCATCTACTCCATTGGAGGATGAGGAAGAGTTTCTTCCACTTCAGTATCAAAAGCATTGATTCTGATCATTTAGATTTAAAAAAAATGCTATCAACATCAATCGTCGATATTATTAGTTGTCAAATCGGTTGCATTTGCTGTTCTTCAGGTGAACTACTGAATATTTATTTATTTTTCTTTAAATTTTATTTATGTTAGTAAATCCTATTAATGAGAATTCAATGATGTTTGTTATCCTAACAACTATGAGTCGTGGTTGTTACTAATAGTAAGTTTTTTTGGGAGGATCGACCAACGCTCTTTTATGAGATTGGTATAACTCTTTTTGGAACAACATTTCTCATTGTTAGGAGGATTGCAAGTGTAATACGAGGCCTTTGAATTTTCTTTTGGCTTCTTTCTTCTTATGTTAAGGGTTGTGTGTAACACTCTAAATCCCAAAATATATATATATATATATATATATATATATATATATATATATATATATATATATATATATATATATATATATATATATATATATATATATATATATATATATATATATATATATAATATAAATATATTTAATATATTTGAGATTAAAATAAATAATTTTAAAAAAATATACTTTTTTATTTGAAATTCTTAAAGAGTGTCTTTATAGCATTAGTTAGGATGACCCATTTTGTAATTATATATAATTTTTTCTTTCTATTTACTATCTTGTTATATTTAATATAGATATAAATTTTGGAAAAAATAATACATTTGACATTGTAATTATTATAATTTTAAAATAAGAGTTCAAAATTCAGTTAAAATAATAAAATTTAAAATCATGACTATATTTTATTCAAGCGATAAAATATATCTTTTAAATTTATTTTCTATGCCATCAAATATATCAATATTATAGAAAAATTAATCTAGCAACCTCACATTATAAACCGTCTAAAAAATAATAGATAGTTTGCATAAAAACAAAAATAAACTAACGGTAGATTGAGATGTGAACTCACACATGATTGTTAAGATCGAGTGAACCACCGTTAAAACAAATAAGATAAACAATTTCTTGTCCTTCATCTACTCCATTGGAGGATGAGGAAGAGTTTCTTCCACTTCAGTATCAAAAGCATTGATTCTGATCATTTGAGATTTAAAAAAATGCTATCAACATCAATCGTCGATATTATTAGTCGTCAAATCGGTTGCATTTGCTGTTCTTCAGGTTGAACTACTGAATATTTATTTATTTTTCTTTAAATTTTATTTATGTTAGTAAATCCTATTAATGAGAATTCAATGATGTTTGTTATCCTAACAACTATGAGTCGTGGTTGTTAATAATAGTAAGTTTTTTTGGGAGGATCGACCAACGCTCTTTTATGAGATTGGTATAACTCTTTTTGGAACAACATTTCTCATTGTTAGGAGGATTGCAAGTGTAATACGAGGCCTTTGAATTTTCTTTTGGCTTCTTTCTTCTTATGTTAAGGGTTGTGTGTAACACTCTAAATCCCAAAAGTTATATATATATATATATATATATATATATATATATATATATATTTAAAATGAATATATTTAATATATTTGAGATTAAAATAAATAATTTTAAAAAAATATACTTTTTTATTTGAAATTCTTAAAGAGTGTCTTTATAGCATTAGTTAGGATGACCCATTTTGTAATTATATATAATTTTTTCTTTCTATTTACTATCTTGTTATATTTAATATAGATATAAATTTTGGAAAAAAATAATACATTTGACATTGTAATTATTATAATTTTAAAATAAGAGTTCAAAATTCAGTTAAAATAATAAAATTTAAAATCATGACTATATTTTATTCAAGCGATAAAATATATCTTTTAAATTTATTTTCTATGCCATCAAATATATCAATATTATAGAAAAATTAATCTAGCAACCTCACATTATAAACCGTCTAAAAAATAATAGATAGTTTGCATAAAAACAAAAATAAACTAACGGTAGATTGAGATGTGAACTCACACATGATTGTTAAGATCGAGTGAACCACCGTTAAAACAAATAAGATAAACAATTTCTTGTCCTTCATCTACTCCATTGGAGGATGAGGAAGAGTTTCTTCCACTTCAGTATCAAAAGCATTGATTCTGATCATTTGAGATTTAAAAAAAATGCTATCAACATCAATCGTCGATATTATTAGTCGTCAAATCGGTTGCATTTGCTGTTCTTCAGGTTGAACTACTGAATATTTATTTATTTTTCTTTAAATTTTATTTATGTTAGTAAATCCTATTAATGAGAATTCAATGATGTTTGTTATCCTAACAACTATGAGTCGTGGTTGTTAATTAAAGTAAGTTTTTTTGGGAGGATCGACCAACGCTCTTTTATGAGATTGGTATAACTCTTTTTGGAACAACATTTCTCATTGTTAGGAGGATTGCAAGTGTAATACGAGGCCTTTGAATTTTCTTTTGGCTTCTTCTTCTTATGTTAAGGGTTGTGTGTAACACTCTAAATCCCAAAACTTATATATATATATATATATATATTAAAATGTATATATTTAATATATTTAAGATTAAAATAAGTAGTTTTAAAATAATATACTTTTTTATTTGAAATTCTTAAAGAGTGTCTTTATAGCATTAGTTAGGATGACCCATTTTGTAATTATATATAATTTTTTCTTTCTATTTACTATCTTGTTATATTTAATATAGATATAAATTTTGGAAAAAAATAATACATTTGACATTGTAATTATTATAATTTTAAAATAAGAGTTCAAAATTCAGTTAAAATAATAAAATTTAAAATCATGACTATATTTTATTCAAGCGATAAAATATATCTTTTAAATTTATTTTCTATGCCATCAAATATATCAATATTATAGAAAAATTAATCTAGCAACCTCACATTATAAACCGTCTAAAAAATAATAGATAGTTTGCATAAAAACAAAAATAAACTAACGGTAGATTGAGATGTGAACTCACACATGATTGTTAAGATCGAGTGAACCACCGTTAAAACAAATAAGATAAACAATTTCTTGTCCTTCATCTACTCCATTGGAGGATGAGGAAGAGTTTCTTCCACTTCAGTATCAAAAGCATTGATTCTGATCATTTGAGATTTAAAAAAAATGCTATCAACATCAATCGTCGATATTATTAGTTGTCAAATCGGTTGCATTTGCTGTTCTTCAGGTTGAACTACTGAATATTTATTTATTTTTCTTTAAATTTTATTTATGTTAGTAAATCCTATTAATGAGAATTCAATGATGTTTGTTATCCTAACAACTATGTGTCGTGGTTGTTACTAATAGTAAGTTTTTTTGGGAGGATCGACCAACGCTCTTTTATGAGATTGGTATAACTCTTTTTGGAACAACATTTCTCATTGTTAGGAGGATTGCAAGTGTAATACGAGGCCTTTGAATTTTCTTTTGGCTTCTTTCTTCTTATGTTAAGGGTTGTGTGTAACACTCTAAATCCCAAAACTTATATATATATATATATATATATATATATATATATATATATATATTTAAAAATATATATTTAATATATTTGAGATTAAAATAAATAATTTTAAAAAAATATACTTTTTTATTTGAAATTCTTAAAGAGTGTCTTTATAGCATTAGTTAGGATGACCCATTTTGTAATTATATATAATTTTTTCTTTCTATTTACTATCTTGTTATATTTAATATAGATATAAATTTTGGAAAAAATAATACATTTGACATTGTAATTATTATAATTTTAAAATAAGAGTTCAAAATTCAGTTAAAATAATAAAATTTAAAATCATGACTATATTTTATTCAAGCGATAAAATATATCTTTTAAATTTATTTTCTATGCCATCAAATATATCAATATTATAGAAAAATTAATCTAGCAACCTCACATTATAAACCGTCTAAAAAATAATAGATAGTTTGCATAAAAACAAAAATAAACTAACGGTAGATTGAGATGTGAACTCACACATGATTGTTAAGATCGAGTGAACCACCGTTAAAACAAATAAGATAAACAATTTCTTGTCCTTCATCTACTCCATTGGAGGATGAGGAAGAGTTTCTTCCACTTCAGTATCAAAAGCATTGATTCTGATCATTTGAGATTTAAAAAAAATGCTATCAACATCAATCGTCGATATTATTAGTTGTCAAATCGGTTGCATTTGCTGTTCTTCAGGTTGAACTACTGAATATTTATTTATTTTTCTTTAAATTTTATTTATGTTAGTAAATCCTATTAATGAGAATTCAATGATGTTTGTTATCCTAACAACTATGAGTCGTGGTTGTTATTAAAGTAAGTTTTTTTGGGAGGATCGACCAACGCTCTTTTATGAGATTGGTATAACTCTTTTTGGAACAACATTTCTCATTGTTAGGAGGATTGCAAGTGTAATACGAGGCCTTTGAATTTTCTTTTGGCTTCTTTCTTCTTATGTTAAGGGTTGTGTGTAACACTCTAAATCCCAAACTTATATATATATATATATATATATATATATATATATATATATATATATATATATATATATATATATATATATATATATATATATATATATATATATTTAAAATGTATATATTTAATATATTTGAGATTAAAATAAGTAATTTTAAAATAATTTACTTTTTATTTGAAATTCTTAAAGAGTGTCTTTATAGCATTAGTTAGGATGACCCATTTTGTAATTATATATAATTTTTTCTTTCTATTTACTATCTTGTTATATTTAATATAGATATAAATTTTGGAAAAAAATAATACATTTGACATTGTAATTATTATAATTTTAAAATAAGAGTTCAAAATTCAGTTAAAATAATAAAATTTAAAATCATGACTATATTTTATTCAAGCGATAAAATATATCTTTTAAATTTATTTTCTATGCCATCAAATATATCAATATTATAGAAAAATTAATCTAGCAACCTCACATTATAAACCGTCTAAAAAATAATAGATAGTTTGCATAAAAACAAAAATAAACTAACGGTAGATTGAGATGTGAACTCACACATGATTGTTAAGATCGAGTGAACCACCGTTAAAACAAATAAGATAAACAATTTCTTGTCCTTCATCTACTCCATTGGAGGATGAGGAAGAGTTTCTTCCACTTCAGTATCAAAAGCATTGATTCTGATCATTTGAGATTTAAAAAAAATGCTATCAACATCAATCGTCGATATTATTAGTTGTCAAATCGGTTGCATTTGCTGTTCTTCAGGTTGAACTACTGAATATTTATTTATTTTTCTTTAAATTTTATTTATGTTAGTAAATCCTATTAATGAGAATTCAATGATGTTTGTTATCCTAACAACTATGAGTCGTGGTTGTTAATTAAAGTAAGTTTTTTTGGGAGGATCGACCAACGCTCTTTTATGAGATTGGTATAACTCTTTTTGGAACAACATTTCTCATTGTTAGGAGGATTGCAAGTGTAATACGAGGCCTTTGAATTTTCTTTTGGCTTCTTTCTTCTTATGTTAAGGGTTGTGTGTAACACTCTAAATCCCAAAACTTATATATATATATATATATATATATATATATATATATATATATATATATATATATATATATATATATATATATATATATATATATATATATATATATATATATATATATATATTTAAAATGTATATATTTAATATATTTGAGATTAAAATAAGTAATTTTAAAATAATTACTTTTTTATTTGAAATTCTTAAAGAGTGTCTTTATAGCATTAGTTAGGATGACCCATTTTGTAATTATATATAATTTTTTCTTTCTATTTACTATCTTGTTATATTTAATATAGATATAAATTTTGGAAAAAAATAATACATTTGACATTGTAATTATTATAATTTTAAAATAAGAGTTCAAAATTGAGTTAAAATAATAAAATTTAAAATCATGACTATATTTTATTCAAGCGATAAAATATATCTTTTAAATTTATTTTCTATGCCATCAAATATATCAATATTATAGAAAAATTAATCTAGCAACCTCACATTATAAACCGTCTAAAAAATAATAGATAGTTTGCATAAAAACAAAAATAAACTAACGGTAGATTGAGATGTGAACTCACACATGATTGTTAAGATCGAGTGAACCACCGTTAAAACAAATAAGATAAACAATTTCTTGTCCTTCATCTACTCCATTGGAGGATGAGGAAGAGTTTCTTCCACTTCAGTATCAAAAGCATTGATTCTGATCATTTGAGATTTAAAAAAAATGCTATCAACATCAATCGTCGATATTATTAGTTGTCAAATCGGTTGCATTTGCTGTTCTTCAGGTTGAACTACTGAATATTTATTTATTTTTCTTTAAATTTTATTTATGTTAGTAAATCCTATTAATGAGAATTCAATGATGTTTGTTATCCTAACAACTATGAGTCGTGGTTGTTAATTAAAGTAAGTTTTTTTGGGAGGATCGACCAACGCTCTTTTATGAGATTGGTATAACTCTTTTTGGAACAACATTTCTCATTGTTAGGAGGATTGCAAGTGTAATACGAGGCCTTTGAATTTTCTTTTGGCTTCTTTCTTCTTATGTTAAGGGTTGTGTGTAACACTCTAAATCCCAAAACTTATATATATATATATATATATATATATATATATATATATATATATATATATATATATATATATATATATATATATATATATATATATATATATATATATATCTATATATATATATATATATATATATATATATATATATATATATATATATATATATATATATATATATTTAAATGTATATATTTAATATATTTAGATTAAAATAAGTAATTTAAAATAATTTACTTTTTTATTTGAAATTCTTAAAGAGTGTCTTATAGCATTAGTTAGGATGACCCATTTTGTAATTATATATAATTTTTTCTTTCTATTTACTATCTTGTTATATTTAATATAGATATAAATTTTGGAAAAAAATAATACATTTGACATTGTAATTATTATAATTTTAAAATAAGAGTTCAAAATTCGGTTAAAATAATAAAATTTAAAATCATGACTATATTTTATTCAAGCGATAAAATATATCTTTTAAATTTATTTTCTATGCCATCAAATATATCAATATTATAGAAAAATTAATCTAGCAACCTCACATTATAAACCGTCTAAAAAATAATAGATAGTTTGCATAAAAACAAAAATAAACTAACGGTAGATTGAGATGTGAACTCACACATGATTGTTAAGATCGAGTGAACCACCGTTAAAACAAATAAGATAAACAATTTCTTGTCCTTCATCTACTCCATTGGAGGATGAGGAAGAGTTTCTTCCACTTCAGTATCAAAAGCATTGATTCTGATCATTTGAGATTTAAAAAAATGCTATCAACATCAATCGTCGATATTATTAGTTGTCAAATCGGTTGCATTTGCTGTTCTTCAGGTTGAACTACTGAATATTTATTTATTTTTCTTTAAATTTTATTTATGTTAGTAAATCCTATTAATGAGAATTCAATGATGTTTTTTATCCTAACAACTATGAGTCGTGGTTGTTAATTAAAGTAAGTTTATTCGGGAGGATCGACCAACGCTCTTTTATGAGATTGGTATAACTCTCTTTGGAACAACATTTCTGATTGTCAGGAGGATTGCAAGTGTAATACGAGGCCTTTGAATTTTCTTTTGGCTTCTTTCTTCTTATGTTAAGGGTTGTGTGTAACACTCTAAATCCCAAAACTTATATATATATATATATATATATATATATATATATATATATATATATATATATATATATATATATATATATATATATATATATATATATATATATATATATATATATATATATATATATATATATTTAAATGTATATATTAATATATTTGAGATTAAAATAAGTAATTTCAAAATATTTACTTTTTTATTTGAAATTCTTAAAGAGTGTCTTTATAGCATTAGTTAGGATGACCCATTTTGTAATTATATATAATTTTTTCTTTCTATTTACTATCTTGTTATATTTAATATAGATATAAATTTTGGAAAAAATAATACATTTGACATTGTAATTATTATAATTTTAAAATAAGAGTTCAAAATTCAGTTAAAAAAATAAATTTAAAATCATGACTATATTTTATTCAAGCGATAAAATATATCTTTTAAATTTATTTTCTATGCCATCAAATATATCAATATTATAGAAAAATTAATCTAGCAACCTCACATTATAAACCGTCTAAAAAATAATAGATAGTTTGCATAAAAACAAAATAAACTAACGGTAGATTGAGATGTGAACTCACACATGATTGTTAAGATCGAGTGAACCACCGTTAAAACAAATAAGATAAACAATTTCTTGTCCTTCATCTACTCCATTGGAGGATGAGGAAGAGTTTCTTCCACTTCAGTATCAAAAGCATTGATTCTGATCATTTGAGATTTAAAAAAAATGCTATCAACATCAATCGTCGATATTATTAGTTGTCAAATCGGTTGCATTTGCTGTTCTTCAGGTTGAACTACTGAATATTTATTTATTTTTCTTTAAATTTTATTTATGTTAGTAAATCCTATTAATGAGAATTCAATGATGTTTGTTATCCTAACAACTATGAGTCGTGGTTGTTAATTAAAGTAAGTTTTTTTGGGAGGATCGACCAACGCACTTTTATGAGATTGGTATAACTCTTTTTGGAACAACATTTCTCATTGTTAGGAGGATTGCAAGTGTAATACGAGGCCTTTGAATTTTCTTTTGGCTTCTTTCTTCTTATGTTAAGGGTTGTGTGTAACACTCTAAATCCCAAAACATATATATATATATATATATATATATATATATATATATATTATATATATATATATATATATATATATATATATATATTTAAAATGTATATATTTAATATATTTGAGATTAAAATAAGTAATTTTAAAATAATATACTTTTTTATTTGAAATTCTTAAAGAGTGTCTTTATAGCATTAGTTAGGATGACCCATTTTGTAATTATATATAATTTTTTCTTTCTATTTACTATCTTGTTATATTTAATATAGATATAAATTTTGGAAAAAAATAATACATTTGACATTGTAATTATTATAATTTTAAAATAAGAGTTCAAAATTCGGTTAAAAAATAAAATTTAAAATCATGACTATATTTTATTCAAGCGATAAAATATATCTTTTAAATTTATTTTCTATGCCATCAAATATATCAATATTATAAAAAATTAATCTAGCAACCTCACATTATAAACCGTCTAAAAAATAATAGATAGTTTGCATAAAAACAAAAATAAACTAACGGTAGATTGAGATGTGAACTCACACATGATTGTTAAGATCGAGTGAACCACCGTTAAAACAAATAAGATAAACAATTTCTTGTCCTTCATCTACTCCATTGGAGGATGAGGAAGAGTTTCTTCCACTTCAGTATCAAAAGCATTGATTCTGATCATTTGAGATTTAAAAAAAATGCTATCAACATCAATCGTCGATATTATTAGTTGTCAAATCGGTTGCATTTGCTGTTCTTCAGGTTGAACTACTGAATATTTATTTATTTTTCTTTAAATTTTATTTATGTTAGTAAATCCTATTAATGAGAATTCAATGATGTTTGTTATCCTAACAACTATGAGTCGTGGTTGTTAATTAAAGTAAGTTTTTTTGGGAGGATCGACCAACGCTATTTTATGAGATTGGTATATTTAAAATGTATATATTTAATATATTTGAGATTAAAATAAGTAATTTTAAAATAATTTACTTTTTTATTTGAAATTCTTAAAGAGTGTCTTTATAGCATTAGTTAGGATGACCCATTTTGTAATTATATATAATTTTTTCTTTCTATTTACTATCTTGTTATATTTAATATAGATATAAATTTTGGAAAAAAATAATACATTTGACATTGTAATTATTATAATTTTAAAATAAGAGTTCAAAATTCGGTTAAAATAATAAAATTTAAAATCATGACTATAATTGATTCAAGCGATAAAATATATCTTTTAAATTTATTTTCTATGCCATCAAATATATCAATATTATAGAAAAATTAATCTAGCAACCTCACATTATAAACCGTCTAAAAAATAATAGATAGTTTGCATAAAAACAAAAATAAACTAACGGTAGATTGAGATGTGAACTCACACATGATTGTTAAGATCGAGTGAACCACCGTTAAAACAAATAAGATAAACAATTTCTTGTCCTTCATCTACTCCATTGGAGGATGAGGAAGAGTTTCTTCCACTTCAGTATCAAAAGCATTGATTCTGATCATTTGAGATTTAAAAAAAATGCTATCAACATCTATCGTCGATATTATTAGTTGTCAAATCGGTTGCATTTGCTATTCTTCAGGTTGAACTACTGAATATTTATTTATTTTTCTTTGAATTTTATTTATGTTAGTAAATCCTATTAATGAGAATTCAATGATGTTTGTTATCCTAACAACTATGAGTCGTGGTTGTTAATTAAAGTAAGTTTTTTTGGGAGGATCGACCAACGCTCTTTTATGAGATTGGTATAACTCTTTTTGGAACAACATTTCTCATTGTTAGGAGGATTGCAAGTGTAATACGAGGCCTTTGAATTTTCTTTTGGCTTCTTTCTTCTTATGTTAAGGGTTGTGTGTAACACTGTAAATCCCAAAACTTATATATATATATATATATATATATATATATATATATATATATATATATATATATATATATATATATATATATATATATATATATATATATATATATATATATATATATATATATATATATATATATATATATTTAAAATGTATTTAATATATTTGAGATTAAAATAAGTAATTTTAAAATAATATACTTTTTTATTTGAAATTCTTAAAGAGTGTCTTTATAGCATTAGTTAGGATGGCCCATTTTGTAATTATATATATTTTTTTCTTTCTATTTACTATCTTGTTATATTTAATATAGATATAAATTTTGGAAAAAAATAATACATTTGACATTGTAATTATTATAATTTTAAAAAAAGAGTTCAAAATTCAGTTAAAAAAATAAAATTTAAAATCATGACTATATTTTATTCAAGCGATAAAATATATCTTTTAAATTTATTTTCTATGCCATCAAATATATCAATATTATAGAAAAATTAATCTAGCAACCTCACATTATAAACCGTCTAAAAAATAATAGATAGTTTGCATAAAAACAAAAATAAACTAACGGTAGATTGAGATGTGAACTCACACATGATTGTTAAGATCGAGTGAACCACCGTTAAAACAAATAAGATAAACAATTTCTTGTCCTTCATCTACTCCATTGGAGGATGAGGAAGAGTTTCTTCCACTTCAGTATCAAAAGCATTGATTCCGATCATTTGAGATTTAAAAAAAATGCTATCAACATCAATCGTCGATATTATTAGTTGTCAAATCGGTTGCATTTGTTGTTCTTCAGGTTGAACTACTGAATATTTATTTATTTTTCTTTAAATTTTATTTATGTTAGTAAATCCTATTAATGAGAATTCAATGATGTTTGTTATCCTAACAACTATGAGTCGTGGTTGTTAATTAAAGTAAGTTTTTTTGGGAGGATCGACCAACGCTCTTTTATGAGATTGGTATAACCACTACGCCAAAAACTGGAATAGACAGCGCACCTTAGAGGGCGCTTTATTACAAAAGCGCTCTCTAAAGTGAAGCGAAAAATAAGGAGCAATAGACAGCGCACTTTAGAGGGCGCTTTTGTAATAAAGCGCCCTCTAAGGTGAAGCGAAAAAATAAGGAGGAGATAGAGGGACAACAATACATGGCGCTTTTTATAAAGCGCCCTCTAAGGTTATCCTTAGAGGGCGCTTTTACTAAAGCGCTGTTATAAGTCCATGTGCATTTCCAGCTTATAAAGCGCTTCTGATAAGCCTCAGAGAGCGCTTCCATAAGCGCCCTCTTAGGCCCCCTTTAGAGGGCGCTTTTTTTCTACAAGCGCCCTCTAAGGTGAAATGAAAAAATAAGGAGGAGATAGAGGGACAACAATACATGGCGCTTTTTAGAAAGCGCCCTCTAAGGTTACCCTTAGAGGGCGCTTTTAAAGCGCTTCTGGAAAGCCTTAGAAAGCGCTTCCATAAGCGCCCTCTTAGGCCCCCTTTAGAGGGCGCTTTTTTTCCACAAGCGCCCTCTAATGTCCCCTTTAGTAAACATTAAAATTATAACATACTGCGCGTTTTGTTATTTCACTATCTGTTATTTTCGTTCTTTTTCACGTTAGGGTTCTAAGGCGTTTTCCTTCCACCTCTGTTAGATCTACATTATTACTGCGCGTTTCCTCCTTCTACCAATCAAAGGTACACGCTTTGCCCAATTTCTGTTTTATGTTATTGCTTTGTTTTAGCTTTGCTCAATTTCTGTTTTATGTTATTGTTGTCTATGCTACGTTTGTTTCGACCTGTAAAGTTTCAATATTCATAGTCATTTAAATAGTTTGGGTTTATTAGGAAATTGACGGTTGGATAAGTCAGGATTTTTGCAAGTGGATCTTAATAGGGTGGGATACAAAGATGAGTCTTTTATTCTAGCCTCTCAAGCTAGACAAGTGTTCTATGTCAATAATCCGAAAAGTACGAAATGGTCTATAGTTCTTTTTTCCAACAAAGTATTTATGAAAACACTGGAGATCAAGGTGATATTGATGTTGAGATTGAATCGTTTACCAGAAATGATCAAGATGAGAATATTATATCAAATGATTCATATATTAGAAATGATCATAATGAGGGTATTTGGATCAATCCAACCGTCCGTGTTGTTAAGAGACATGTAGAACATATTCCAACCAAGAAAAGAAAGAGAACTTAGTGAAAAAGGTACAGGTCAAATGATTTTAATTGTTTTCTTTATTACAGGTAAAATGACTTTTATGATTTTAATTGTTTTTACATTTGTCATCTGATTTTAATTGTTTTCTTTATTACAGGTAAAATGGCTATTATGAAGTCAATCATTCGTGCAAGAGACAAGGGTGTAAAATTTGAAGTACATTGGAGTGCTGAAGACCAACTAATTTTTTTTCATCAGGCTTGTGTCTCAATAGAGGATGGGTATCTACCTAAAGTTACTTTTGTAGTGGTCCAAAAGAGACATCACACCCGTCTCTTTCCTGTCAACCCCAAAGAGACCGATAGAAGTGGAAATATTATGCCAGGTTTTTTCAATATATTTCTCAACGCAGTTGGTATATATTATCATTTGAATTTATCACTTTTTGCTGATTTTGTTGTTCTAAATTGTCAAAGGAACCGTGGTAGACACCAGCATTTGTCACCCTAGGGAATTTGATTTTTACCTTAACAGCCATGCAGGAATTCAGGTAATATTAGCTATGTCATTTAACTTTATGCCATTGTTTACTATTTGTTGCTCAATCGCCTTTTGACAGTTCTGTGTTATTTGCATTTGGACGTGTTCTTTTTGCAGGGGACTAGTTGACCAACGCATTATCATGTGCTGTATGATGAAAATAAATTCACTGCAGACCAGCTACAGAGTTTGACCAATAACTTGTGCTACACGTAATGATATGATTTGCTTTTTTAATCTTAATTAATGTTTTCTAAACTTGTACTGTTTTCATTTAATTTTAGAAGCCTTCTGATACTATTTTTTTCCATTCAGTTATGCGAGGTGTACTCGATCTGTCTCAATAGGTTTGTTACTCGATTCCCTTTGCTTGTTTTTGTTTTAGGCTATACAAAACTTTAGTTTAACAAAAATGTTATCTTGTATGCAGTTCCTCCTGCCTATTATGCACACTTGCTATTATTCACCATGCCTTTTTTGGATATACTACTTATGCTGCCATCTGTTTTTTTGGTTGAGCCTTATTTTGTATGGATGTGCGATAGAACTACTAGACAGCTTTTGGATATACAAAACATGTTTGCCACCATGGGTGGATGGGCGTTATTTTGTTTAGTATTGGTTAGAACTACTAGACAGCTTTTGGATACAGTGGTCACTGGGTGTTGGTTGCTATGGATCTTTCGAGACTAATAGTGTATTATCTCGATTCGTTATCGGGTGATTGGAGTAAATATCCGAGTATGAAGAAGACGGTTGACGCGTAAGTGAAATTCCCCTAAATATTCGTGTGTATTTGTATATTTAACTATGTCTGTCAGATATTTCATCTAATTTGTTACTAAATCATGAATATGTTTTATTCTCTTAATTGTAGTACTTTGAGGAATACAAATCTTACTCAAGAGCTCATTTGGATGAAATGAAGGATGAATTGTGTCAATTCATTGTTGATCAAAGAATCATATAGCTAGGTTGTATATTGTTGTACATATATGTATGGAATGTTGTTGTTGTATGCTGTTGTTGTATATATGTTGTATATTGTTGTTGTACTTTTACTAAATCATGAATATGTTGTTGTATATTGTAGATCAAAGAATCATATATTAATGTTGTATATATGGAGGATTAATGTTGTATATAAATGGATTCATGTTGTATATATCAATGGATTAATGGTGTATAACATTGGATTAAAGGATGAAATCAATATGAATTTTACACTTTTGCAGCATGCGAACAGGTTACCAATTAAATATCCACTGTTTTTCAAACAAATTTTTTTAAAATAACTAACACTTTAGAGGGCGCTTTGTCCAGAAAGCGCCCTCTAAACACTTTACATTGACAACTTTAGAGGGCGCTTTTTCCTGAAAGCGCCCTCTAAACACTTTACATTGACAACTTTAGAGGGCGCTTTTTCCTGAAAGCGCCCTCTAAACACTTTACATTGACAACTTTAGAGGGCGCTTTTTCCAGAAAGCGCCCTCTAAACACTTTACATTGACAACTTTAGAGGGTGCTTTTTCCAGAAAGCGCCCTCTAAGGTGTCCCTTTATGGACCACTCCAGAGGGCGCTTTTTTCTGAAAGCGCACTATAATGTGGCCACTTTAGACAGCGCTTTCTCCAGGAAAACAAAGCGCTGTCTTTACCTATGCCAGCGCCACTTTAGAGGGCGCTTAAAAGCGCTGTTATAGGCCAAAATAAGCGCCCTCTTTTCCCTTATTTGGCGTAGTGAACTCTTTTTGGAACAACATTTCTCATTGTTAGGAGGATTGCAAGTGTAATACGAGGCCTTTGAATTTTCTTTTGGCTTCTTTCTTCTTATGTTAAGGGTTGTGTGTAACACTCTAAATCCCAAAACTTATATATATATATATATATATTTATATAATATAATATATATTATATATATATATATATATATATATATATTATATATATATATATATATATATATATATATATATATATATATATATGACATATATATATTAAAATGTATATATTTAATATATTTGAGATTAAAATAAGTAATTTTAAAATAATATACTTTTTTATTTGAAATTCTTAAAGAGTGTCTTTATAGCATTAGTTAGGATGACCCATTTTGTAATTATATATAATTTTTTCTTTCTATTTACTATCTTGTTATATTTAATATAGATATAAATTTTGGAAAAAAATAATACATTTGACATTGTAATTATTATAATTTTAAAATAAGAGTTCAAAATTCGGTTAAAATAATAAAATTTAAAATCATGACTATAATTTATTCAAGCGATAAAATATATCTTTTAAATTTATTTTCTATGCCATCAATATATCAATATTATAGAAAAATTAATCTAGCAACCTCACATTATAAACCGTCTAAAAAATAATAGATAGTTTGCATAAAAACAAAAATAAACAACGGTAGATTGAGATGTAAACTCACACATGATTGTTAAGATCGAGTGAACCACCGTTAAAACAAATAAGATAAACAATTTCTTGTCCTTCATCTACTCCATTGGAGGATGAGGAGAGTTTCTTCCACTTCAGTATCAAAAGCATTGATTCTGATCATTTGAGATTTAAAAAAAATGCTATCAACATCAATCGTCGATATTATTAGTTGTCAAATCGGTTGCATTTGCTGTTCTTCAGGTTGAACTACTGAATATTATTTATTTTTCTTTAAATTTTATTTATGTTAGTAAATCCTATTAATGAGAATTCAATGATGTTTGTATCCTAACAACTATGAGTCGTGGTTGTTAATTAAAGTAAGTTTTTTTGGGAGGATCGACCAACGCTCTTTTATGAGATTGGTATAACCACTACGCCAAAAACTGGAATAGACAGCGCACCTTAGAGGGCGCTTTATTACAAAAGTGCTCTCTAAAGTGAAGCGAAAAATAAGGAGCAATAGACAGCGCACTTTAGAGGGCGCTTTTGTAATAAAGCGCCCTCTAAGGTGAAGCGAAAAAATAAGGAGGAGATAGAGGGACAACAATACATGGCGCTTTTTATAAGCGCCCTCTAAGGTTATCCTTAGAGGGCGCTTTTACTAAAGCGCTGTTATAAGTCCATGTGCATTTCCAGCTTATAAAGCGCTTCTGGAAAGCCTCAGAGAGCGCTTCCATAAGCGCCCTCTTAGGCCCCTTTACAGGCGCTTTTTTCTACAAGCGCCCTCTAAGGTGAAATGAAAAAATAAGGAGGAGATAGAGGGACAACAATACATGGCACTTTTTAGAAAGCGCCCTCTAAGGTTACCCTTAGAGGGCGCTTTTAAAGCGCTTCTGGAAAGCTTAGAGAGCGCTTCCATAAGCGCCCTCTTAGGCCCCCTTTAGAGGGCGCTTTTTTCCACAAGCGCCCTCTAATGTCCCCTTTTTTAGTAAACATTAAAATTATAACATACTGCGCGTTTTGTTATTTCACTATCTGTTATTTTCGTTTTTTCACGTTAGAGTTCTAAGGCGTTTTCCTTCCACCTCTGTTAGATCTGCATTATTACTGTGCGTTTCCTCCTTCTACCAATCAAAGGTACACGCTTTGCCCAATTTCTATTTTATGTTATTGCTTTGTTTTAGCTTTGCTCAATTTCTGTTTTATGTTATTGTTGTCTATGCTACGTTTGTTCGACCTGTAAAGTTTCAATATTCATAGGCATTAAATAGTTTGGGTTTATTAGGAAATTGACGGTGGATAAGTCAGGATTTTTGCAAGTGGATCTTAATAGGGTGGGATACAAAGATGAGTCTTTTATTCTAGCCTCTCAAGCTAGACAAGTGTTCTATGTCAATGATCCGAAAAGTACGAAATGGTCTATAGTTCTTTTTTCCAACAAAGTAATTGATGAAAACACTGGAGATCAAGGTGATATTGATGTTGAGATTGAATCGTTTACCAGAAATGATCAAGATGAGAATATTATATCAAATGATTCATATATTAGAAATGATCATAATGAGGGTATTTGGATCAATCCAACCGTCCGTGTTGTTAAGAGACATGTAGAACATATTCCACCCAAGAAAAGAAGAGAACTTAGTGAAAAAGGTACAGGTCAAATGATTTTAATTGTTTTCTTTATTACAG
>NW_026113270.1:0-31600 GCF_024323335.1 Lathyrus oleraceus | reverse complement strand
AATAATAGTCCTTTACTTATCTTAGTCATGTTATTTCACAATCAACCATATTTAACACCCATTAAAATAAATTTCATAGAATTGTATAAGACGCATAATACACTATAATATGATATCATAATAATAGATTTTCATTATCTTACTAACGCATTTCCGTCCGCATCCAAAACGGAGTTATAACGCTCAATTAATTCATTATCTATCTTAATCAAGATTAATTAATATTTATCATTGATAAGCATTTCAACAAAACCTCTCTAGCCTAGTGGTAAGGCATGTACAGTTTCAAGGAGGTCAATGGTTTGAACACCACTGGTGACAAATTCTGTACAAGATCTGTTTCTATGTTTTAACAGGTTGAACCACTCACGAAATTGCCCAGAAAGGTGGATTTGCTACGCGTTAACCTCTAAAGTAAATTCTTTCCTTAAAAACTCCACTTCTTTTATTTTTCAACATGATATCAACACATAGCACGGATAGGGATATTATAACTTAAATTCTGTCAAAATATTTAAAAAAAAATATTTTTAGATTTTTTTTAAAGTCTATTTTTTATATCTAATTAATTGATTCGTCTCTATCCTATATTTCAAACCCCCTAAATCTAATTTCCATCTTCTTTTCTACTTCAACATGCATTCAAAAATATTTTTGTTTTAAAGATGTAAACCATTTCATGTTTAAATCCAAGAAATGAACTTTTTTTAACCCTTTTTTACATCAAGAGTTTTCCATTACTATACTCCAAAAACCTGGACGGGCCTTAGAGACAACCACATACTTCTCAGAATCAGTGCTCTTTGCCATTGATACGTGAGAAATGGTTCAATCAATGAAAAATGAGGGTTTCAAAAGCTGAGTAGCTCAGAAATATTTTGTGGCAAAGTGCTTGCACTATGGATGGGAAATTAGATGAATGTGATGAAGAGTTAGGGTTTGAGCAGAAATGGGTGGGATTGAGAATTGGGTTGAACAAAAGAATTGAACTGAATGGGAAAACATGTTTCTTTAAAAAAGGAGAAGATATTCCTTCTATTGAATTACAGAACTGACCAAACTATTACAAATCTGGTTTTGTTTGTATATTTTGTGACAAGAATCACAAGTATATATAGAGGTCCAAAATATAATAATATTTATAATAAAATAATAAAGGTATAATTGTTTAATATAAAGAAAACTTCAATACATTTACTTATTTAAGAAGTAATATTTTTTTTATTTATTTTTATTATTCTGAAAAAAATTCTTTATTTTGTTGGTGAACATTCCCCTGTCCTGAAGTATGGTTAGGTACGTATCTATCATTTATTCATGGAATGCATGTCTTTTTTTTATAAATAATTTATTTTAAATAAATTTAAATTTAAATAAAATTTTGTCTTATAAACATATACTTTATATCTTATGACAATAAAAAATTCGTTTAGTAACGATTTTTTTGTTACGAACACTTACTTTATTAGGTTATAATTTATTTTCCAAACTCTATTTTAAATAGTATTTTAATTTATAGTTTATAATTTATTATTTTTCTTCCATTTTTACCCTTTATGATTTATTTTAATTTAAAATAAAATAATTATATATTAAATATAAAGAATATCAAACAATTATGTCATTTTATATTAATCCGTTAGTGGAATCACTGATTTTATCAAACACTTCAATTAACTTATCAACTATCAATCATCACCCTTTAACTGTAGATTATAAGATATCAGATATTAGTCGGTAGTCATGAATTATGACTAGCTTATTTTATCGTATAATTTATCTTCTAGAAAGAGGAAAAATTCCAATTTCCATTAATTCTCGGTAACTTCTTTCCTTAAATAACTCCACTTCTTTCATTTTTCAACATGATATCAACACATAGCACGGATAGGGATATTACAACTTAAATTCTGTCAAAATATTTTAAAAAAATATTTTTTAGATTTATTTTAAAGTCTTTTTTTTATATCTAATTAAGTGATTCGTCTCTATCCTATATTTCAAACCCCCTAATCTAATTTCCATCTTCTTTTCTACTTCAAGATGCATTCAAAAATATTTTTGTTTTAAAGATGTAAACCATTTCATGTTTAAATCCAAGAAATGAACTTTTTTTAAACCCTTTTTTACATCAAGAGTTTTCCATTACTATACTCCAAAAACCTGGACGGACCTTAGACACAACCACATACTTCTCAGAATCAGTGCTCTGTGCCATTGATACGTGAGAAATTGTTCAATCAATGAAAAATAAGGGGTTTCGAAAGCTGAGTAGCTCAGAAATTATTGTGGCAAAGTGCTTGCACTATGGATGGGAAAATTAGATGAATGGTGATGAAGAGTTAGGGTTTGAGCAGAAATGGGTGGGATTGAGAATTGGGTTGAACAAAAGGATTGAACTGAATGGGACAAACATGTTTCTTTAAAAAAGGAGAAGATATTCCTTCTATTGAATTACAGAACTGACCAAACTATTACAAATATGTTTTGTTTGTATATTTTGTGACAAGAATCACAAGTATATATAGAGGTCCAAAATATAAATATTTATAAAAATAATAAGTATATTGTTTAATATATAAGAAAACTTTAATACATTTACTTTATTTAAGAAGTAATATTTTTTATATTTATTTTTATTATTCTGAAAAAAAATTTTATTTTGTTGGTGAACATTCCCCTGTCCCTAAAGTATGGTTAGGTACGTATCTATCATTTATTCATGGAATGCCATGTCTTTTTTTTATAAATAATTTATTTTAAATAAATTTAAATTTAAATAAAATTTTGTCTTATAAACATATACTTTATATCTTATGACAATAAAAATTCGTTTAGTAACGATTTTTTGTTACGAACACTTACTTTATTAGGTTATAATTTATTTTTCAAACTCTATTTTAAATAGTATTTTAATTTATAGTTTATAATTTATTATTTTTCTTCCATTTTTACCTTTATTATTTTAATTAAAACACATTTTACCCTTTATGATTATTTTAATTTAAAATAAAATAATTATATATTAAATATAAAGAATATCAAACAATTATGTCATTTTATATTAATCCGTTAGTGGAATCACTGATTTTATCAAACACTTCAATTAACTTATCAACTATCAATCATCACCCTTTAACTGTAGATTATAAGATATCAGATATTAGTCGGTAGTCATGAATTATGACTAGCTTATTTTATCGTATAATTTATCTTCTAGAAAGAGGAAAAATTCCAATTTCCATTAATTCTCGGTAACTTCTTTCCTTAAATAACTCCACTTCTTTTATTTTTCAACATGATATCAACAATAGCACGGATAGGATATTACAACTTAAATTCTGTCAAAAATTTTTAAAAAAAATATTTTTTAGATTTATTTTAAAGTCTTTTTTTATATCTAATTAATTGATTCGTCTCTATCCTATATTTCAAACCCCTAATCTAATTTCCATCTTCTTTTCTACTTCAAGATGCATTCAAAAATATTTTTGTTTTAAAGATGTAAACCATTTCATGTTTAAATCCAAGAAATGAACTTTTTTTAACCCTTTTTTACATCAAGAGTTTTCCATTACTATACTCCAAAACCTGGACGGACCTTAGACACAACCACATACTTCTCAGAATCAGTGCTCTGTGCCATTGATACGTGAGAAATGGTTCAATCAATGAAAAATGAGGGGTTTCGAAAGCTGAGTAGCTCAGAAATTATTGTGGCAAAGTGCTTGCACTATGGATGGGAAAATTAGATGAATGGTGATGAAGAGTTAGGGTTTGAGCAGAAATGGGTGGGATTGAGAATTGGGTTGAACAAAAGAATTGAACTGAATGGGACAAACATGTTTCTTTAAAAAAGGAGAAGATATTCCTTCTATTGAATTACAGAACTGACCAAACTATTACAAATATGGTTTTGTTTGTATATTTTGTGACAAGAATCACAAGTATATATAGAGGTCCAAAATATATAAATATTTATAAAATAATAAAGGTATAATTGTTTAATATATAAGAAAACTTTAATACATTTACTTTATTTAAGAAGTAATATTTTTATATTTATTTTTATTATTCTGAAAAAAATTTCTTTATTTTGTTGGTGAACATTCCCCTGTCCCTGAAGTATGGTTAGGTACGTATCTATCATTTATTCATGGAATGCCATGTCTTTTTTTTATAAATAATTTATTTTAAATAAATTTAAATTTAAATAAAATTTTGTCTTTAAACATATACTTTATATCTTATGACAATAAAAAATTCGTTTAGTAACGATTTTTTTGTTACGAACACTTACTTTATTAGGTTATAATTTATTTTCCAAACTCTATTTTAAATAGTATTTTAATTTATAGTTTATAATTTATTATTTTTCTTCCATTTTTACCTTTATTATTTTAATTAAAACACATTTTTACCCTTTATGATTTATTTTAATTTAAAATAAAATAATTATATATTAAATATAAAGAATATCAAACAATTATGTCATTTTATATTAATCCGTTAGTGGAATCACTGATTTTATCAAACACTTCAATTAACTTATCAACTATCAATCATCACCCTTTAACTGTAGATTATAAGATATCAGATATTAGTCGGTAGTCATGAATTATGACTAGCTTATTTTATCGTATAATTTATCTTCTAGAAAGAGGAAAAATTCCAATTTCCATTAATTCTCGGTAACTTCTTTCCTTAAATAACTCCACTTCTTTTATTTTTCAACATGATATCAACACATAGCACGGATAGGGATATTACAACTTAAATTCTGTCAAAATATTTAAAAAAATATTTTTTAGATTTATTTTAAAGTCTTTTTTTATATCTAATTAATTGATTCGTCTCTATCCTATATTTCAAACCCCCTAATCTAATTTCCATCTTCTTTTCTACTTCAAGATGCATTCAAAAATATTTTTGTTTTAAAGATGTAAACCATTTCATGTTTAAATCCAAGAAATGAACTTTTTTTAACCCTTTTTTACATCAAGAGTTTTCCATTACTATACTCCAAAAACCTGGACGGACCTTAGACACAACCACATACTTCTCAGAATCAGTGCTCTGTGCCATTGATACGTGAGAAATGGTTCAATCAATGAAAAATGAGGGGTTTCGAAAGCTGAGTAGCTCAGAAATTATTGTGGCAAAGTGCTTGCACTATGGATGGGAAAATTAGATGAATGGTGATGAAGAGTTAGGGTTTGAGCAGAAATGGGTGGGATTGAGAATTGGGTTGAACAAAAGAATTGAACTGAATGGGACAAACATGTTTCTTTAAAAAAGGAGAAGATATTCCTTCTATTGAATTACAGAACTGACCAAACTATTACAAATATGGTTTTGTTTGTATATTTTGTGACAAGAATCACAAGTATATATAGAGGTCCAAAATATATAAATATTTATAAAATAATAAAGGTATAATTGTTTAATATATAAGAAAACTTTAATACATTTACTTTATTTAAGAAGTAATATTTTTTATATTTATTTTTATTATTCTGAAACAATTTTCTTTATTTTGTTGGTGAACATTCCCCTGTCCCTGAAGTATGGTTAGGTACGTATCTATCATTTATTCATGGAATGCCATGTCTTTTTTTTATAAATAATTTATTTTAAATAAATTTAAATTTAAATAAAATTTTGTCTTATAAACATATACTTTATATCTTATGACAATAAAAAATTCGTTTAGTAACGATTTTTTTGTTACGAACACTTACTTTATTAGGTTATAATTTATTTTCCAAACTCTATTTTAAATAGTATTTTAATTTATAGTTTATAATTATTATTTTTCTTCCATTTTTACCTTTATTATTTTAATTAAAACACATTTTTACCCTTTATGATTTATTTTAATTTAAAATAAAATAATTATATTAAATATAAAGAATATCAAACAATTATGTCATTTTATATTAATCCGTTAGTGGAATCACTGATTTTATCAAACACTTCAATTAACTTATCAACTATCAATCATCACCCTTTAACTGTAGATTATAAGATATCAGATATTAGTCGGTAGTCATGAATTATGACTAGCTTATTTTATCGTATAATTTATCTTCTAGAAAGAGGAAAAATTCCAATTTCCATTAATTCTCGGTAACTTCTTTCCTTAAATAACTCCACTTCTTTTATTTTTCAACATGATATCAACACATAGCACGGATAGGGATATTACAACTTAAATTCTGTCAAAATATTTAAAAAAAATATTTTTTAGATTTATTTTAAAGTCTTTTTTTTATATCTAATTAATTGATTCGTCTCTATCCTATATTTCAAACCCCCTAATCTAATTTCCATCTTCTTTTCTACTTCAAGATGCATTCAAAAATATTTTTGTTTTAAAGATGTAAACCATTTCATGTTTAAATCCAAGAAATGAACTTTTTTTAACCCTTTTTTACATCAAGAGTTTTCCATTACTATACTCCAAAAACCTGGACGGACCTTAGACACAACCACATACTTCTCAGAATCAGTGCTCTGTGCCATTGATACGTGAGAAATGGTTCAATCAATGAAAATAAGGGGTTTCGAAAGCTGAGTAGCTCAGAAATTATTGTGGCAAAGTGCTTGCACTATGGATGGGAAAATTAGATGAATGGTGATGAAGAGTTAGGGTTTGAGCAGAAATGGGTGGGATTGAGAATTGGGTTGAACAAAAGAATTGAACTGAATGGGACAAACATGTTTCTTTAAAAAAGGAGAAGATATTCCTTCTATTGAATTACAGAACTGACCAAACTATTACAAATATGGTTTTGTTTGTATATTTTGTGACAAGAATCACAAGTATATATAGAGGTCCAAAATATATAAATATTTATAAAAATAATAAAGGTATAATTGTTTAATATATAAGAAAACTTTAATACATTTACTTTATTTAAGAAGTAATATTTTTTATATTTATTTTTATTATTCTGAAAAAAAATTCTTTATTTTGTTGGTGAACATTCCCCTGTCCCTAAAGTATGGTTAGGTACGTATCTATCATTTATTCATGGAATGCCATGTCTTTTTTTTATAAATAATTTATTTTAAATAAATTTAAATTTAAATAAAATTTTGTCTTATAAACATATACTTTATATCTTATGACAATAAAAATTCGTTTAGTAACGATTTTTTGTTACGAACACTTACTTTATTAGGTTATAATTTATTTTCAAACTCTATTTTAAATAGTATTTTAATTTATAGTTTATAATTTATTATTTTTCTTCCATTTTTACCCTTTATGATTTATTTTAATTTAAAATAAAATAATTATATATTAAATATAAAGAATATCAAACAATTATGTCATTTTATATTAATCCGTTAGTGGAATCACTGATTTTATCAAACACTTCAATTAACTTATCAACTATCAATCATCACCCTTTAACTGTAGATTATAAGATATCAGATATTAGTCGGTAGTCATGAATTATGACTAGCTTATTTTATCGTATAATTTATCTTCTAGAAAGAGGAAAAATTCCAATTTCCATTAATTCTCGGTAACTTCTTTCCTTAAATAACTCCACTTCTTTTATTTTTCAACATGATATCAACAAATAGCACGGATAGGGATATTACAACTTAAATTCTGTCAAAATATTTTTAAAAAAATATTTTTTAGATTTATTTTAAAGTCTTTTTTTATATCTAATTAATTGATTCGTCTCTATCCTATATTTCAAACCCCCTAATCTAATTTCCATCTTCTTTTCTACTTCAAGATGCATTCAAAAATATTTTTGTTTTAAAGATGTAAACCATTTCATGTTTAAATCCAAGAAATGAACTTTTTTTAACCCTTTTTTACATCAAGAGTTTTCCATTACTATACTCCAAAAACCTGGACGGACCTTAGACACAACCACATACTTCTCAGAATCAGTGCTCTGTGCCATTGATACGTGAGAAATGGTTCAATCAATGAAAAATAAGGGGTTTCGAAAGCTGAGTAGCTCAGAAATTATTGTGGCAAAGTGCTTGCACTATGGATGGGAAAATTAGATGAATGGTGATGAAGAGTTAGGGTTTGAGCAGAAATGGGTGGGATTGAGAATTGGGTTGAACAAAAGATTGAACTGAATGGGACAAACATGTTTCTTTAAAAAAGGAGAAGATATTCCTTCTATTGAATTACAGAACTGACCAAACTATTACAAATATGGTTTTGTTTGTATATTTTGTGACAAGAATCACAAGTATATATAGAGGTCCAAAATATATAAATATTTATAAAAATAATAAAGGTATAATTGTTTAATATATAAGAAAACTTTAATACATTTACTTTATTTAAGAAGTAATATTTTTTATATTTATTTTTATTATTCTGAAAAAAAATTCTTTATTTTGTTGGTGAACATTCCCCTGTCCCTGAAGTATGGTTAGGTACGTATCTATCATTTATTCATGGAATGCCATGTCTTTTTTTTATAAATAATTTATTTTAAATAAATTTAAATTTAAATAAAATTTTGTCTTATAAACATATACTTTATATCTTATGACAATAAAAAATTCGTTTAGTAACGATTTTTTTGTTACGAACACTTACTTTATTAGGTTATAATTTATTTTTCAAACTCTATTTTAAATAGTATTTTAATTTATAGTTTATAATTTATTATTTTTCTTCCATTTTTACCTTTATTATTTTAATTAAAACACATTTTTACCCTTTATGATTTATTTTAATTTAAAATAAAATAATTATATATTAAATATAAAGAATATCAAACAATTATGTCATTTTATATTAATCCGTTAGTGGAATCACTGATTTTATCAAACACTTCAATTAACTTATCAACTATCAATCATCACCCTTTAACTGTAGATTATAAGATATCAGATATTAGTCGGTAGTCATGAATTATGACTAGCTTATTTTATCGTATAATTTATCTTCTAGAAAGAGGAAAAATTCCAATTTCCATTAATTCTCGGTAACTTCTTTCCTTAAATAACTCCACTTCTTTTATTTTTCAACATGATATCAACACATAGCACGGATAGGGATATTACAACTTAAATTCTGTCAAAATATTTTTAAAAAATATTTTTTAGATTTATTTTAAAGTCTTTTTTTTATATCTAATTAATTGATTCGTCTCTATCCTATATTTCAAACCCCCTAATCTAATTTCCATCTTCTTTTCTACTTCAAGATGCATTCAAAAATATTTTTGTTTTAAAGATGTAAACCATTTCATGTTTAAATCCAAGAAATGAACTTTTTTTAACCCTTTTTTACATCAAGAGTTTTCCATTACTATACTCCAAAAACCTGGACGGACCTTAGACACAACCACATACTTCTCAGAATCAGTGCTCTGTGCCATTGATACGTGAGAAATGGTTCAATCAATGAAAAATAGGGTTTCGAAAGCTGAGTAGCTCAGAAATTATTGTGGCAAAGTGCTTGCACTATGGATGGGAAAATTAGATGAATGGATATGAAGAGTTAGGGTTTGAGCAGAAATGGGTGGGATTGAGAATTGGGTTGAACAAAAGAATTGAACTGAATGGGACAAACATGTTTCTTTAAAAAAGGAGAAGATATTCCTTCTATTGAATTACAAAACTGACCAAACTATTACAAATATGGTTTTGTTTGTATAATTTGTGACAAGAATCACAAGTATATATAGAGGTCCAAAATATATAAATATTTATAAAAATAATAAAGGTATAATTGTTTAATATATAAGAAAACTTTAATACATTTACTTTATTTAAGAAGTAATATTTTTTATATTTATTTTTATTATTCTGAAAAAAAATTCTTTATTTTGTTGGTGAACATTCCCCTGTCCCTGAAGTATGGTTAGGTACGTATCTATCATTTATTCATGGAATGCCATGTCTTTTTTTTATAAATAATTTATTTTAAATAAATTTAAATTTAAATAAAATTTTGTCTTATAAACATATACTTTATATCTTATGACAATAAAAAATTCGTTTAGTAACGATTTTTTTGTTACGAACACTTACTTTATTAGGTTATAATTTATTTTCCAAACTCTATTTTAAATAGTATTTTAATTTATAGTTTATAATTTATTATTTTTCTTCCATTTTTACCTTTATTATTTTAATTAAAACACATTTTTACCCTTTATGATTTATTTTAATTTAAAATAAAATAATTATATATTAAATATAAAGAATATCAAACAATTATGTCATTTTATATTAATCCGTTAGTGGAATCACTGATTTTATCAAACACTTCAATTAACTTATCAACTATCAATCATCACCCTTTAACTGTAGATTATAAGATATCAGATATTAGTCGGTAGTCATGAATTATGACTAGCTTATTTTATCGTATAATTTATCTTCTAGAAAGAGGAAAAATTCCAATTTCCATTAATTCTCGGTAACTTCTTTCCTTAAATAACTCCACTTCTTTTATTTTTCAACATGATATCAACACATAGCACGGATAGGGATATTACAACTTAAATTCTGTCAAAATATTTTTAAAAAAATATTTTTTAGATTTATTTTAAAGTCTTTTTTTTATATCTAATTAATTGATTCGTCTCTATCCTATATTTCAAACCCCCTAATCTAATTTCCATCTTCTTTTCTACTTCAAGATGCATTCAAAAATATTTTTGTTTTAAAGATGTAAACCATTTCATGTTTAAATCCAAGAAATGAACTTTTTTTAACCCTTTTTTACATCAAGAGTTTTCCATTACTATACTCCAAAAACCTGGACGGACCTTAGACACAACCACATACTTCTCAGAATCAGTGCTCTGTGCCATTGATACGTGAGAAATGGTTCAATCAATGAAAAATAAGGGGTTTCGAAAGCTGAGTAGCTCAGAAATTATTGTGGCAAAGTGCTTGCACTATGGATGGGAAAATTAGATGAATGGTGATGAAGAGTTAGGGTTTGAGCAGAAATGGGTGGGATTGAGAATTGGGTTGAACAAAAGAATTGAACTGAATGGGACAAACATGTTTCTTTAAAAAAGGAGAAGATATTCCTTCTATTGAATTACAGAACTGACCAAACTATTACAAATATGGTTTTGTTTGTATATTTTGTGACAAGAATCACAAGTATATATAGAGGTCCAAAATATATAAATATTTATAAAAATAATAAAGGTATAATTGTTTAATATATAAGAAAACTTTAATACATTTACTTTATTTAAGAAGTAATATTTTTTATATTTATTTTTATTATTCTGAAAAAAATTCTTTATTTTGTTGGTGAACATTCCCCTGTCCCTGAAGTATGGTTAGGTACGTATCTATCATTTATTCATGGAATGCCATGTCTTTTTTTTATAAATAATTTATTTTAAATAAATTTAAATTTAAATAAAATTTTGTCTTATAAACATATACTTTATATCTTATGACAATAAAAAATTCGTTTAGTAACGATTTTTTTGTTACGAACACTTACTTTATTAGGTTATAATTTATTTTCCAAACTCTATTTTAAATAGTATTTTAATTTATAGTTTATAATTTATTATTTTTCTTCCATTTTTACCTTTATTATTTTAATTAAAACACATTTTTACCCTTTATGATTTATTTTAATTTAAAATAAAATAATTATATATTAAATATAAAGAATATCAAACAATTATGTCATTTTATATTAATCCGTTAGTGGAATCACTGATTTTATCAAACACTTCAATTAACTTATCAACTATCAATCATCACCCTTTAACTGTAGATTATAAGATATCAGATATTAGTCGGTAGTCATGAATTATGACTAGCTTATTTTATCGTATAATTTATCTTCTAGAAAGAGGAAAAATTCCAATTTCCATTAATTCTCGGTAACTTCTTTCCTTAAATAACTCCACTTCTTTTATTTTTCAACATGATATCAACACATAGCACGGATAGGGATATTACAACTTAAATTCTGTCAAAATATTTTAAAAAAATATTTTTTAGATTTATTTTAAAGTCTTTTTTTATATCTAATTAATTGATTCGTCTCTATCCTATATTTCAAACCCCCTAATCTAATTTCCATCTTCTTTTCTACTTCAAGATGCATTCAAAAATATTTTTGTTTTAAAGATGTAAACCATTTCATGTTTAAATCCAAGAAATGAACTTTTTTTAACCCTTTTTTACATCAAGAGTTTTCCATTACTATACTCCAAAAACCTGGACGGACCTTAGACACAACCACATACTTCTCAGAATCAGTGCTCTGTGCCATTGATACGTGAGAAATGGTTCAATCAATGAAAAATGAGGGGTTTCGAAAGCTGAGTAGCTCAGAAATTATTGTGGCAAAGTGCTTGCACTATGGATGGGAAAATTAGATGAATGGTGATGAAGAGTTAGGGTTTGAGCAGAAATGGGTGGGATTGAGAATTGGGTTGAACAAAAGAATTGAACTGAATGGGACAAACATGTTTCTTTAAAAAAGGAGAAGATATTCCTTCTATTGAATTACAGAACTGACCAAACTATTACAAATATGGTTTTGTTTGTATATTTTGTGACAAGAATCACAAGTATATATAGAGGTCCAAAATATATAAATATTTATAAAAATAATAAAGGTATAATTGTTTAATATATAAGAAAACTTTAATACATTTACTTTATTTAAGAAGTAATATTTTTTATATTTATTTTTATTATTCTGAAAAAAAATTCTTTATTTTGTTGGTGAACATTCCCCTGTCCCTGAAGTATGGTTAGGTACGTATCTATCATTTATTCATGGAATGCCATGTCTTTTTTTTATAAATAATTTATTTTAAATAAATTTAAATTTAAATAAAATTTTGTCTTTTAAACATATACTTTATATCTTATGACAATAAAAAATTCGTTTAGTAACGATTTTTTTGTTACGAACACTTACTTTATTAGGTTATAATTTATTTTCCAAATTCTATTTTAAATAGTATTTTAATTTATAGTTTATAACTTATTATTTTTCTTCCATTTTTACCTTTATTATTTTAATTAAAACACATTTTTACCCTTTATGATTTATTTTAATTTAAAATAAAATAATTATATATTAAATATAAAGAATATCAAACAATTATGTCATTTTATATTAATCCGTTAGTGGAATCACTGATTTTATCAAACACTTCAATTAACTTATCAACTATCAATCATCACCCTTTAACTGTAGATTATAAGATATCAGATATTAGTCGGTAGTCATGAATTATGACTAGCTTATTTTATCGTATAATTTATCTTCTAGAAAGAGGAAAAATTCCAATTTCCATTAATTCTCGGTAACTTCTTTCCTTAAATAACTCCACTTCTTTTATTTTTCAACATGATATCAACACATAGCACGGATAGGGATATTACAACTTAAATTCTGTCAAAATATTTTTAAAAAAATATTTTTTAGATTTATTTTAAAGTCTTTTTTTTATATCTAATTAATTGATTCGTCTCTATCCTATATTTCAAACCCCCTAATCTAATTTCCATCTTCTTTTCTACTTCAAGATGCATTCAAAATATTTTTGTTTTAAAGATGTAAACCATTTCATGTTTAAATCCAAGAAATGAACTTTTTTTAACCCTTTTTTACATCAAGAGTTTTCCATTACTATACTCCAAAAACCTGGACGGACCTTAGACACAACCACATACTTCTCAGAATCAGTGCTCTGTGCCATTGATACGTGAGAAATGGTTCAATCAATGAAAAATGAGGGGTTTCGAAAGCTGAGTAGCTCAGAAATTATTGTGGCAAAGTGCTTGCACTATGGATGGGAAAATTAGATGAATGGTGATGAAGAGTTAGGGTTTGAGCAGAAATGGGTGGGATTGAGAATTGGGTTGAACAAAAGAATTGAACTGAATGGGACAAACATGTTTCTTTAAAAAAGGAGAAGATATTCCTTCTATTGAATTACAGAACTGACCAAACTATTACAAATATGGTTTTGTTTGTATATTTTGTGACAAGAATCACAAGTATATATAGAGGTCCAAATATATAAATATTTATAAAAATAATAAAGGTATAATTGTTTAATATATAAGAAAACTTTAATACATTTACTTTATTTAAGAAGTAATATTTTTTATATTTATTTTTATTATTCTGAAACAATTTTCTTTATTTTGTTGGTGAACATTCCCCTGTCCCTGAAGTATGGTTAGGTACGTATCTATCATTTATTCATGGAATGCCATGTCTCTTTTTTATAAATAATTTATTTTAAATAAATTTAAATTTAAATAAAATTTTGTCTTATAAACATATACTTTATATCTTATGACAATAAAAAATTCGTTTAGTAACGATTTTTTTGTTACGAACACTTACTTTATTAGGTTATAATTTATTTTCCAAATTCTATTTTAAATAGTATTTTAATTTATAGTTTATAACTTATTATTTTTCTTCCATTTTTACCTTTATTATTTTAATTAAAACACATTTTTACCCTTTATGATTTATTTTAATTTAAAATAAAATAATTATATATTAAATATAAAGAATATCAAACAATTATGTCATTTTATATTAATCCGTTAGTGGAATCACTGATTTTATCAAACACTTCAATTAACTTATCAACTATCAATCATCACCCTTTAACTGTAGATTATAAGATATCAGATATTAGTCGGTAGTCATGAATTATGACTAGCTTATTTTATCGTATAATTTATCTTCTAGAAAGAGGAAAAATTCCAATTTCCATTAATTCTCGGTAACTTCTTTCCTTAAATAACTCCACTTCTTTTATTTTTCAACATGATATCAACACATAGCACGGATAGGGATATTACAACTTAAATTCTGTCAAAATATTTTTAAAAAAATATTTTTTAGATTTATTTTAAAGTCTTTTTTTTATATCTAATTAATTGATTCGTCTCTATCCTATATTTCAAACCCCCTAATCTAATTTTCATCTTCTTTTCTACTTCAAGATGCATTCAAAAATATTTTTGTTTTAAAGATGTAAACCATTTCATGTTTAAATCCAAGAAATGAACTTTTTTTAACCCTTTTTTACATCAAGAGTTTTCCATTACTATACTCCAAAAACCTGGACGGACCTTAGACACAACCACATACTTCTCAGAATCAGTGCTCTGTGCCATTGATACGTGAGAAATGGTTCAATCAATGAAAAATGAGGGGTTTCGAAAGCTGAGTAGCTCAGAAATTATTGTGGCAAAGTGCTTGCACTATGGATGGGAAAATTAGATGAATGGTGATGAAGAGTTAGGGTTTGAGCAGAAATGGGTGGGATTGAGAATTGGGTTGAACAAAAGAATTGAACTGAATGGGACAAACATGTTTCTTTAAAAAAGGAGAAGATATTCCTTCTATTGAATTACAGAACTGACCAAACTATTACAAATATGGTTTTGTTTGTATATTTTGTGACAAGAATCACAAGTATATATAGAGGTCCAAAATATATAAATATTTATAAAAATAATAAAGGTATAATTGTTTAATATATAAGAAAACTTTAATACATTTACTTTATTTAAGAAGTAATATTTTTTATATTTATTTTTATTATTCTGAAACAATTTTCTTTATTTTGTTGGTGAACATTCCCCTGTCCCTGAAGTATGGTTAGGTACGTATCTATCATTTATTCATGGAATGCCATGTCTCTTTTTTATAAATAATTTATTTTAAATAAATTTAAATTTAAATAAAATTTTGTCTTATAAACATATACTTTATATCTTATGACAATAAAAAATTCGTTTAGTAACGATTTTTTTGTTACGAAAACTTACTTTATTAGGTTATAATTTATTTTCCAAACTCTATTTTAAATAGTATTTTAATTTATAGTTTATAGTTTATTATTTTTCTTCCATTTTTACCTTTATTATTTTAATTAAAACACATTTTTACCCTTTATGATTTATTTTAATTTAAAATAAAATAATTATATATTAAATATAAAGAATATCAAACAATTATGTCATTTTATATTAATCCGTTAGTGGAATCACTGATTTTATCAAACACTTCAATTAACTTATCAACTATCAATCATCACCCTTTAACTGTAGATTATAAGATATCAGATATTAGTCGGTAGTCATGAATTATGAACTAGCTTATTTTATTGTATAATTTATCTTCTAGAAAGAGGAAAAATTCCAATTTCCATTAATTCTCGGTAACTTCTTTCCTTAAATAACTCCACTTCTTTTATTTTTCAACATGATATCAACACATAGCACGGATAGGGATATTACAACTTAAATTCTGTCAAAATATTTAAAAAAAAACATTTTTTAGATTTATTTTAAAGTCTTTTTTTTATATCTAATTAATTGATTCGTCTCTATCCTATATTTCAAACCCCCTAAATCTAATTTCCATCTTCTTTTCTACTTCAAGATGCAATCAAAATAATTTTTGTTTTAAAGATGTAAACCATTTCATGTTTAAATCCAAGAAATGAACTTTTTTAACCCTTTTTTACATCAAGAGTTTTCCATTACTATACTCCAAAAACCTGGACGGACCTTAGACACAACCACATACTTCTCAGAATCAGTGCTTTTTGCCATTGATACATGAGAAATGGTTCAATCAATGAAAAATAAGGGGTTTCGAAAGCTGAGTAGCTCAGAAATTATTGTGGCAAAGTGCTTGCACTATGGATGGGAAAATTAGATGAATGGTGATGAAGAGTTAGGGTTTGAGCAGAAATGGGTGGGATTGAGAATTGGGTTGAACAAAAGAATTGAACTGAATGGGACAAACATGTTTCTTTAAAAAAGGAGAAGATATTCCTTCTATTGAATTACAGAACTGACCAAACTATTACAAATATGGTTTTGTTTGTATATTTTGTGACAAGAATCACAAGTATATATAGAGGTCCAAAATATATAAATATTTATAAAAATAATAAAGGTATAATTGTTTAATATATAAGAAAACTTTAATACATTTACTTTATTTAAGAAGTAATATTTTTTATATTTATTTTTATTATTCTGAAACAATTTTCTTTATTTTGTTGGTGAACATTCCCCTGTCCCTGAAGTATGGTTAGGTACGTATCTATCATTTATTCATGGAATGCCATGTCTTTTTTTATATAAATAATTTATTTTAAATAAATTTAAATTTAAATAAATTTTGTCTTATAAACATATACTTTATATCTTATGACAATAAAAAATTTGTTTAGTAACGATTTTTTCGTTACGAACACTTACTTTATTAGGTTATAATTTATTTTCCAAACTCTATTTTAAATAGTATTTTAATATATAGTTTATAATATATTATTTTTCTTCTATTTTTACCTTTATTATTTTAATTAAAACACATTTTTACCCTTTATGATTTATTTTAATTTTGAATAAAATAATTATATATTAAATATAAAGTATATCAAACAATTATGTCATTTTATATTAATCCGTTAGTGGAATCACCGATTTTATCAAACACTTCAATTAACTTATCAACTATCAATCATCACCCTTTAACTGTAGATTATAAGATATCAGATATTAGTCGGTAGTCATGAATTATGAACTAGCTTATTTTATCGTATAATTTATCTTCTAGATAAAATATTTTTTATTTTAAAGTTTTGTGATTAGGATACGACAGACATGATATGATAAATATTTATATTGAAATATCAATCTTATCCTCTAAATATATCTCGGTCAAACTTGTATATTCGGAGAATGACTTAAATAGAATTAAATAATTCAAATTAAAAAA
Organism: Lathyrus oleraceus; assembly: GCF_024323335.1. Classification (NCBI taxonomy): domain Eukaryota; kingdom Viridiplantae; phylum Streptophyta; class Magnoliopsida; order Fabales; family Fabaceae; genus Lathyrus; species Lathyrus oleraceus. Next base: position 13,827 of record NW_026113270.1, on the reverse strand, counting down.
AGACGCATTATTCTCTATATCTTTTACTGATTGCCAGACATGCATTATCTGTCTGCAATTCTTTATAAACATTTTTATTGATTTCTATTTTTATAATTTATTTAATTTATCAATTTAATATGTAATAATTTTTTTTTGTTTTAGTGATTTAATTTTAATCATTGTTTATCGGAAAAGTATTACCCAAGTGACCTTTGAGGTTATATTCGCGTCACTAGAGTAATGACATTAACGAATAGGGTTACTCAAAGGTTAAATCATTGATAGATACTTTAAAACAGTCATGACTAAGGAGAGTTATTAAATGGTTAAGCACTGATAGACCGCAGGAAAGGACAAATGATTCCAAAGGGAACTTAATCGTTTTGCTCATAAATATTCAAATAACTTATTTATATAAGTATTTTGGAAATTTTAGAAAAACTTAATGAATTGTGCTATGCACATCCCCTATTACATTTATGTTTCACTATACTTCTTATAACAAGTACACTCACCTCAATCTTGTCAATTTAACAATAATCCCAGTGGATATGATTACAATATGCTCTCATTATACTGAGATGAACAAACATTTTTTACCATCAACAAAATGGTGTCATTGTCAAGGATTGTTGATCACTTCAACTAGGAAATCATATGCAAAAACATCTTAAATTAGGAGTATTTGAATTCAGTTAATTTTTTATTTATTTTAATATTTAGCTTTTATTTTTTACATTACTAGATACTATTGTGCGAATCTATGGTTTGATTCTTCGTAAAAAATGCTGTAAGATGTAAAATAAATTTGATTGAATGCAAGCGTTGTATCAGAATGTATGTCAAGATCTTATGTGTGATTTCTACAAAAGTGGTCATTTAAACAATTAGTGTAATTTTGAAGGACTTCTTGGAGAAGAATTGAATTATATGAGAAATTATCAAAGAAGTGATTATTTCTGAAATACTTACAGTAATACATTTAGGAGCAAACAACAAAATCAAATTTTTTACGAGTATAAGAGGTATCCTTCTCTCGAGGAGAGTTTAGTAGATGTTGTGAAGATTTCGAAGGAACATTTTAGTAAAACTAAGAGAAGGTCCGAAAAAAAAAATGTATGAGTGTCAAACCCCAAAATTCACCCTCCATTTTTATTTGATTTTAACATATTTCATTTGTATACATTAAATCATATCATGCATGACCATTACATTTGGTCATGGAATCACAAGCATGGCCACTTTGTGTATTATATCTTAACCCTAGGGTTTTACTTTGTTTTACTTGAGAAACTAACCTAACTTCACGAAGAGATGGTACTTGTTTTCTCTTATTACTCAAGTAGGTAATCATGCTTCAAAGCAAGGCAAAGTCAAGGTCTTTGATCAAGGGAAATGCAAGTTTGGTTCAAGTTGATTCAAAGGTGTTTCATGTGTTGATTTCCGTGCTACAACCCTCAATCTTGAAGCCATGCTCCATATCATTCAAACCCTAATCAAGGTTTCATCAAGGGATACTAATTCCATCATCAAACAACAATAACAATGTGTCTAATACACATTCATCAACAACATTTAAACAACAACAATAACAATGTGTGTAATACATATTCATCAATAATAACATATAAACAACAACACCATAACAAGGGTGTCTCATACACATTCATCAATAGCAACAACATAAACAACAACAACAATAATATGTCTAATACACATTCATCAACAACAACATAACAAATGTGCCTCATACATATTCAACAAAATCAACAACATATAAACAACAACATAACGAAGGTGTCTCATACATATTCATCAACAAGAACATAAACAACAACAACAACAATGTGTGTAATACACATTCATCAATAACAACATACAAACAACAACAACAAAAACCATGTGTCTAATACACATTCATTAACAACAACATAAACAATAACAATAACAACAACACAAGCATTCAAGAACAATAACAACCATAAACATTCAACTTCAACAACATAAACATAAATATTAACAACAAGAACATAAACACTCAATATCAACAACATAAACATAAATTTTTTTACCACCTAATTCACCCCCCACTTAGGCGCATTTACAACTTACATTTGGTATCAGAGCAAGTTATAGGTAACTTGTTCCTAAAGATTCAGATGGCTTCCGCAAACAATGATCTTGTATTTAAAGATTGTGGTAGTAGTAACAAGCCTCCTTTATTTTCCGGTCAATATTTCGACTTTTGGAAAATCCGTATGAAGGCACATTTAGAAGCACAAGGAAGTGACATATGGGAGGCGGTTCAAAATGGTCCTTTTATTCCTACAACGGTTGTCAACGGTGCTAGTTCAACAAAGCCACAAGGATCATGGGATGATGATGATAAGAAAAGGGTTCTCTATGATAAAAAGGCGATTAATATTTTACAATGTGCACTTGGAATGGATGAATTCTTCCGCGTCTCAACATGTACAACGACAAAGGAAATATGGGATACTCTTGTAGAAACTCACGAAGGAACGGCCGAAGTCAAGAGATCTAGATTGAACATGTTAAGTCAAGAGTACGAGTTATTCCGAATGCAACTGGGAGAATCAATCCTCGACTTGCAAAAAAGATTCGTGCATTTGACAAATCACTTGAAAGCACTTGGTAAGACACTAACTAATGATGAACTTAATCTTAAAGTGCTTAGGTCTTTAACAAGAGAATGGCAACCCAAAGTGACGGCGATTTCCGAAAAGAAAAGTTTATCAACAATGACATCCGCTACTTTATTCGGAAAGCTTCAAGAATATGAGACGGAACTTTGACTATTGGAGAAACATGAGGTCCAAGAGAAGAAATCCAAGAGCATTGCCTTAAAAGTTGATTCTAAAGTTGTGAAGAAAGAAGACAATCCCGAAGAGGACAAAAACTTTATGCTTCTTGTAAAAAGACTAGGAAAATATTTTGGTGCAAAAAGTCCTTCATCGGATTCCGATAGTGATCAAAGCGCAAATCTAGCATTGATGGCATCACATCATTCGACGATGAAGACGATGAGGTTAGTAGTAACTTTTTAATTTTTGCTAATGATGCTCAAGGAGCAATTGGTGAACTTTTAAGTGAATGCAAAATTCTATACAAAACCATTTCATCTCAAAAGAATCAAATATCAACTTTGGAAGAAAATATTGAGAAAATGAAAAATAATCTCAAAGATGAAAAGGAAGAATTAATCAAGAATTTTGCATGCACTAAATGTGAGTCACTTGCTTTTCAAATAGTTCAATTGAAGAGAGTTATTGAAAGATACGAAAAATGTCAAATCGGATTGGAACATGTTCTTAGTAGTCAAAGATACTCAAATGATAAAAGTGGTTTAGGTTATTCAAATTTTGCTAAACAAACTTCTAACAAGACCATTTTTGTAAAATCTAAAGAACAAATTCCTTTAGATAAAATTAACAAGCCTAAAGTGGTTCATCAATATAATAATAGGAAAAGGAACAAATCTTATTATAAAAAGAAATCTTATTCCCCTAGATATAAAAGCAACTTTGAGCCTACATGTTTCTATTATGGTATTAAAGGTCATACTCCTAATGCATGTTATGTTAGAAACTTTAGTGTTGCTCAAGCCCATTATGTATGGGTTAAGAAAGGAACTAACTATGAAGGACCCAAAGCAATTTGGGTACCTAATAAAACTTAACTCTTTTTTGTAGGTATGCTTGAAGACCTCCTCAAATCAATCGTATATTGATAGTGGGTGTTCAAGGCACATGACGGGTGACTTAAACAAATTTTCACATCTAACGCTTAAGGCCAAAGGATATGTTACTTATGGTGACAACAACAAAGGAAGAATCCTTGGCGTAGGCATCATTGGTTCACCACCTTCAACAACTATAGAAGATGTCCTATTTGTGGAAGGTCTAAAGCATAGTCTCCTTAGCATTAGCCAATTGTGTGACCGAGGTTTCAAAGTCAACTTCACTAAAGATGAATGTTTGATTGAAAATGAAGTTACTCATGAAGTTATGCTAAAAGGTAAAAGAGTTAATAATATATTTCAAATCTCTTTAGATAACTTGTCTTTGAATGTTAGGTGTCTCTTGGCAAACAACAATGAATCATGGTTATGGCACAAGAGGTTTGCTCATATTCATATGGAGCACTTGAATAAATTGATCAAGCATGACTTAGTCATTGGATTGCCGAAGATCAAATTCATCAAAGATGGGTTGTGTGGTGCTTGTCAAAAAGGAAAGCAAACTAAGTCAACTTTCATTTCCAAGAATGTGGTGTCCACAACTAGGCCACTACAATTGTTGCACATGGATCTCTTTGGTCCATCGAGAACAAAAAGCTTCGGAGGTAACGTTTATGCATTAGTTATTGTTGATGATTTCTCTAGATATACTTGGACATTGTTTTTAGTGCAGAAAAGTGATGCCTTCAAAGCATTCAAGAAGTATGCCAAGCAAATTCAAAATGAGAAGTCTCTTTCAATTATCTCCATTAGAAGCGATCATGGTAGAGAATTCCAAAATGCCTCATTTGAAGAATTTTGTGAAGTACATGGAATCTCACACAACTTCTCCGCACCAAGAACTCCACAACAAAATGGTGCCGTAGAAAGGAAGAATAGGTCATTAATAGAACTTGCAAGGACAATGCTAAGTGATTCAAATCTTCCTAAGTATTTTTGGGCGGATGCAGTGAGCACGACATGTTTTGTAAGTAACCGTGTTAATATTCGGCCTATTATCAAGAAAACCCCTTATGAACTTTTCAAAGGATGAAAACCAAATATTTCTTTCTTTCATATTTTCGGGTGTAAGTGCTTTGTCCTCAACAACGACAAAGACAACCTTGGTTATCATTTTTGTGAATGAATGCTTATTATGTTTGTGAATGTATGATTGTTTTTTATCAAGTCTTTTCCCAACCTTTTTGCTAATGACAAAGGGGGAGAAGAATTGCTTGTTGTTTTTGTTTCTCTAACATTTTATAGGAAAGATACACATTTCCAAAGCTTTGCTCATATTCCAAAAGAAAGGGGGAGCACTTGCATAGGGGGGGATATCCTTGGATTAGAGAAACAAGTTTAGAATCAACTTTCAAGTAGTGAGTTGTCATCATCAAAAAGGGGGAGATTGTGAAGTCATGGCTTCTTGATGATTTCGATGATTACAACATCTCTCAACAATTCTCATGTGAAAAGATCAAAAAGCTGTCAAAGACTTGAAGTGAATTGAAGTGGAGTAAAGATTCAAGTGAAGTATATCATTTCAAAGGATCAAGTATCATCATTGGTATATCTAAAACTTTCACTAATATGATATACAAGTGTTCAAATATTTATTCCATGATATCTTGGTTCATATAGAAAATTAGGATGTATTGCATTTCATTTTTCACATTCTGCCAAATTCTATTTTTCAAAACTGGGCTTCAGTAACCGGTTACCCACCGAGCAGTAACCGGTTACCACTGTTGTTTTTCAAATATTTTTTTGGACGTTGGAAGAAAGTAACCGGTTACCCACCGAGCAGTAACCGGTTACCACTGACAAATTTTGGCAGATTGGTGCATTTCTTAATTCAAATGTTTTCTTTGCATTCCTTTAAATCATGGCATCCTTTCATTCATCATACTCTTTCAAAAAGGTGTTTGTAGCAATATATAAACATCATTACTCATTTTTTATGACCACCTCCTTTCTTGCAAACACTTTCAATTAATCATTCTTATAAAAACTCAGATTTTTATCAAGTGTCCAAAAACTTTCTTAAAAAGTATTATTTGCATTAAACCTTCATATACCTTGCTAAGAATACATATCATTTGGTTTGAACACTTGTATACTACATTGAGTGATTGATATCCAAAGGGGAAGATTAATCCAAGTGATTAATATATTCAAGATTCATCATCAACTTTTTAATTAAGTTCAGATTTTTGTATCATACCTTGTTGTCCAAGATTGTTGGAAACAAGTGAAGTGTTGAAGAGGATTGTTCTTCATACACTTGATTACCTATAGGTTAGATAGTAAGCATCACCATTGGTGTGAGTAGGCTGTACAATAATTCTAACTATAGTGAAATCTCTTTCGATTCGAAAGGGGAGTGGAGTACCTTCGGGGTGTGAAGGGAACCACTATAATTTCCGGTGTCCTTTTACTTTCTGCAATTTATTTTTCAGCACTTAAACGAAAAATAACCAAGAACCGGAAACGAGATCGAAGAAATTTTATACCACCTAATTCACCCCCCCCCCCCCTCTTAGGCGCATTTACAACTTACATAAATGTCAACAACAAGAATATAAACATTCAACATCAACAACATAAACAACATTAACAATAAGAAAAACAACAACAAGAAGCTAAAATTATGAGTTGTGTACTGTACATGCAACGTGAAAAGTTTACGTACCGTTAACGTGGTGAATACGTAAAATCCAACAATGCTTCGTTTCGTGTAAGATTCTCCATCTTCATTTCGTGTGTTTCTTGTGTTTTTTGTTTCGTTAATGGAGATAAGCCAAGAATGCTTGTGATGACGTTTTTTCCACGTTAAGCCAAGAACGATTGTGATGGGTTTGTACGTTAAGCCAAGAACGATTTCGATGGTCGTGTGTTTCATTTAGTTAATGGAGACAGTGTGTTAGGGTTCAAATGGTTTCGCTCTGTGTTAGGCTTCCAATGGTTCTACGATAAAAAATGGCAACTGAATAGAGAAACTAAGTTGTGTTTCTTGTTTCTGAATAAAACATTTCACCACGGTTGTTTAAATGAACGATGATGGCATATGATTTATTTAATTAAATTTTATAAAAAGAGCCACTGTAAAAATAAAAAATAAAATGATAAAATATATCACCATGGCTGAAAGAACCAACTATAGTGAAATCACATTTATATTTAATTTTAAAAATATAAAATAAAGGCGTCAGTAAAATATTAAATTATTCACAATTTTGTTGGCGCTGAGATTCGAACCAAGAACTTTAAGAGCTTTCACCACGACTGCTCTATCCAACCGTGATAACATGTAAAATGATTTTAATGAATAAATAAATAAAATGGTGGCGCCTGATTTGAGAGGTGTCATCACGGTCCTTTATAGACTTGTGGTAAAATGAGCGTCGTTGTATGTTTTATTTGTAGTAGTGATATATACTATGTAAAGTCGAGTGAACTTAATGGATCCATTTTAAGACTAAATGAGATTTAGTAATCTCATCCCACTCTTGTTAAACATTCTCAGGTAGCTTGAGGCAGATGAAAAACAAGGGTAAGATGGCTGAATACAAGATTGAAGATGTTTCCATTTTGTAGTTTTCACTGTATTTTGAGATCATGTAGTTAGGTGAGTTTTTGAACAAGGGTAAAACGCCATATGCTGAATTTTTTTCCCAAATGCCATTTTTTTGTCATCTAGTGGGCTTTTTAATTAATTTTTTTGCACCCTCCATCTTGGATGACGGATGCCCCAGAAGCCCAATTGGGGTCCGCCATCTAAGATGGAGTTCTTTTTTTTCGATTTTTAATTTCTGAATTAGTTTTAAATAATTAAAATTAATTTTTTAGTATTAAATATTAATTACAAATAATAATTAATACAATATTAATAAATATATTGCTACATAATATTTTAAAAAATATTAAATATTAATTAAAAAATAATATTGAATATATATTACTACATAATATTTTTTGTTTGTTCGTACTTAAATATATCATTTTTTTCTTGTCCAAACAATTTTTTAGTAAAGTTTTTTACCGTCTAAATTTTTTTATAATATTATATTTTTATTCCATTAGGTCTTCTATAAATAGAGGTGGCTAGAAAAATATAATTATGTTATATTTAGCATCTTCTATAAATAGAGGTGGCTAGAAAAATATAATTATATTATATTTAGCCACCTCTATTTATAGAAGACCTAATAGAATAAAAAAATAATATTATAAAATTATTTAGACGGGAAAATCCTTTACTAAAAATTTGTTTGGACGGAAAAAAAATTATATATGTAAGTATGAACAAACAAAAAAATATTATAGAACAATATATATATTTTTATTTATTTAAAAAATTATTATATTAATTATTTTTATTTAATATTTAATATTAAATAAATAATTTTAATTATTTAAAATTAAATTCAGAAATTAAAAATAAAAAAGGGACTTCATCATAGATAGTGGACCCCAATTGGACTTCTGGGTCGTCCGCCATCCAATATGGAGGGTGCAGAAAAATTAATTAAAAAATCCCCTTGATGATAATAAAAGTGGGATTTGAGATTTTTTTTAGTAGATGACATTTTGGAAAATTCATTTAAGAAATGTGGCAGTTTGGTCAAAAACTCGAGTTAGGTAGAGATATCAGTTGTATTATTCATATACTAGTATCTATGCGTGTATCGTACATGGAACATGGTATCATCTAGAAATATATGTATGGGTTGTTACATTATTACGTTTTAATCACTACGCCAAATAAGGGAAAAGAGGGCGCTTATTTTGGCCTATAACAGCGCTTTTAAGCGCCCTCTAAAGTGGCGCTGGCATAGGTAAAGACAACGCTTTGTTTTCCAGGAGAAAGCGTTGTCTAAAGTGGCCCTTTAAGGGCCACATTATAGTGCGCTTTCAGAAAAAAGCGCCCTCTGGAGTGGTCCATAAAGGGACACCTTAGAAGGCGTTTTCTGGAAAAAGCGCCCTCTAAAGTTGTCAATGTAAAGTGTTTAGAGGGCGCTTTCTGGACAAAGCGCCCTCTAAAGTTGTCAATGTAAAGTGTTTAGAGGGCGCTTCCTACAGAAAGCGCCCTCTAAAGTGTTAGTTATTTTAAAAAAATTGTTTGAAAAACAGTGGATATTTAATTGGTAACCTGTTCGCATGCTGCAAAAGTGTAAAATTCATATTGATTTCATCCTTTAATCCAATGTTATACACCATTAATCCATTGATATATACAACATGAATCCATTTATATACAACATTAATCCTCCATATATACAACATTAATATATGATTCTTTGATCAACAATATACAACAACATATTCATGATTTAGTAAAAGTACAACAACAATATACAACATATATACAACAACAGCATACAACAACAACATTCCATACATATATGTACAACAATATACAACCTAGCTATATGATTCTTTGATCAACAATGAATTGACACAATTCATCCTTCATTTCATCCAAATGAGCTCTTGAGTAAGATTTGTATTCCTCAAAGTACTACAACTAAGAGAATAAAACATATTCATGATTTAGTAACAAATTAGATGAAATATCCGATAATATTAAAATAAACCCTAACTTATTATTCCATACCATTTTTGGGATGTCTATACGATTCAACGCAATGATATCTCTCATAAATCTCAATACAAAAAATCCGCAATCGACCGAATTGTTTTGCTGAGGACACTACACAGAAAAACAAACAATATATATATAGTTAATTTCTTACAAACACTATTATAAGCAAAAAAACAAACACTATTATAAGCAAAAATAAGATACTTAATATATACCTGAACTCTGATCCAGGTAATGTCCTTCCTATTACGGTACTTCTTTTTCGATCTAAATTTTAGTATTGCCCTAACAAAATAAAAACGTATATTGAGATCAATCTGACAGACATAATTAAATATACAAATACACACGAATATTTAGGGGAATTTCACTTACGCGTCAACCGTCTTCTTCATACTCGGATATTTACTCCAATCACCCGATAACGAATCGAGATAATACACCATTAGTCTCGAAAGATCCATAGCAACCAACACCCAGTGACCACTGTAAAATAAAACAAAAATTTAGATGCATGAAAATTTTCTACGTAAAAGATATACATAGATTAGAATGAAATTATTAGAAAGAAAATCTAACCCGTTGCCAGAATTAAACGGTAAAAAATACAAACTGGGTGTAGTATTATCGCCGGCCGCCATGAATCTATCGACTAGTTCATTCTTTACGGATGTTGGATTTTTCGTTATAAATGTTGTGTTGATACGGGAAGCAGCAATAAAATTGAATCGGTTACACAATTCAGTTCCCCGCATCAATGTTACATACATATACCTTAAATAGAAACATAATAAACATTAGACTACTCATTGAAATGTGTAAATAAATTGTTCAACTAAGTAAATAATAGATTGATCGGAGTACCATATGTATGTATGAATGACAGCGATGCCCAATTCTTCGTGTTCAAAAAGTTGTTGCATGTCCTCCTTTGCAATTATTTCGGAATGAGCAAATCCGAAAACACCTTCATCAAAATCTACACTACGGATGGCGCCGTGCATAATATCGGACTCTTCCACCATTTTCTCAAGACGCATCATAATTTGAAATTTTGTCCCGGACGTCGTTGGAATATCGTTACCAGCTTTTTTCAACTTTCGACCGGGAACCTAAAAATTCATATAAATTAAATCATGACTTTTTGTGATGCAACAGAATCGTTGCGTATATAATTCAATGGGTATATAAATTTGTACCTCTTTTTGAGATGCAACCGACTCGATGCGTCTTGAAATCCCTTTACCAGCTTTATGTGTGGGTCTTGTAGGAGTCTAACATTACCATGTAATAAGGATTGATTAAATATCATAATTGTAGCTGAATTGAAATGTGAATACTAAATATTCATAATCATTTAGAACATATATACCTCGGCATCTGGGAAAATTAGATCTGACGGTCATCCAACAAAGGATCCGACTGCTTCTCGCATCAACGTTGTCTCTGAAACAACGTCAGGTAATGGTAGAAGCGCGTCGGTATCTAATACAAGGTCAACCGAAACTTTCATATATCCCACCGGGAGGGGATTATGGTGAAGTAATTCACCCGAAGTGTTGTGCACTTTTCCCTTGCTAACCATGCGATAAGTTGGTGACGATAGATACAGCTGACAAGGTGTAATGCCCTAAACCAATAATAAATGTTATTGTTAACGTGTATATGTGTCAAGTAAAAAAGTGCTATTTTAATTTCATAATAACATATATAATTACCTCGGGAAATTTCGGTTGACAATTGATACTAGCTCGGTCACTAGTATCTTTTGCCTCGGAGCCGCACCTTTCCTCTCTATACCTTGCATTCTCCTTTTGCAGTTCGAGTACTTGTGCCCTTAACTCCGCCAAGGTGTCCATCACCTCTTTGTTGGTAGGATTTTTTGTTTTTGGTTTTTTATAAAATGACGACGGAGTCACACCAAAACCCTTACCCCTCACACGACCGGAATACTCAGGAACATTTAGTACTCGACTAAGTACGCTCCTGCAATCCTGGACCTCGGTTGAAGGTAAGGTTTGGGATAAAGTCTCCTGAAATATTATTAGAGGAGATTAAAAATGAATTATATGTCTAACAAAATTTTCGATATAATTAAAGAAATAATGTTTCATATACTTACACATTCGTCATAAACATTTTGAACCGCTTCAACGACAGCCCCATCCTTCCCAACCCGAGCAGCCTTCCACAATACGTGCTCCGGAAGAGATGTTGCGTCACTTTTCTCCTCGGTTAGCTACAAATTGAATCAGATTATAAGATCATCAATTATAACATATTGTGACAATGTATAAGCTCATAGCATTTGAATATACTCACAATTCTTTGTTGTAATCGTGCATATCCCGTACGCCCTTTTTTGTACGGATACGCGGGTTTTGATGCCCTTTTCCGATTTTTGTCGCTTACTTCCTGGATAAAAAAGTTTAAGGCATATTAGAACCAAGTAACTTAACAATTGTATAATACCATAATTAATAGACATTACATGGAATTTTTCGTTTCTTCGTTTGGCGACAAAGTTATCCCATTCTTCGGCTGAAATAATCTCCGCATACTTCATTGGCCGTTCTGCTTCAACAAAGTTTCCTTCCTCATCCTTGAGAAATTTGTTGGACAAAAAGGATCGAAATCCTCAGAGTCTTTTTTCGGCCAATTGAATACAATATTTTTGCCGGCTTTCATCGATGTGAAAGGATCTCTAAAAAACATACAAATGGAGTGTGTTATTATAAGTAATATTATAACAATATATGGTCAACAAATAGTCAACAAAAAAACATATAATAATATATGGTAAGTACCTGTATCTCAGACCATATTTTTTCTTTGCCAACCTTCAATTCCGGACTTCTCCAATTATCACATGTAATCGGAATATGTTGTCGAACAAGGGAACCAATGTAACTTGCCAACATTGAACCGTTGGGCTCAATTAGTTGGTCTTCAGCACTCCAATGTACTTCGAATTTTTCACCCTTGTCTCTTGCACGAATGATTGACTTCATAACAGTCAATCCTCGTTTGATTTCTTTTTCAACATTGTTACGTGATCCACTCGCGTCATGGGTATCGTCTTGGTTAGCCATTTTATCTGTAATATAGAAATGATTCAATAAGACCCAAGTAAGACAATGACCATATTCGTGAAGCTACACAAAAAACACATTCATATACCTTCCATTTCTCTCATGTTACAACAATCTAAACTCTCTCTTTTTTTCATCATTATTGAATACAAACTCACACACACCTACTGCATACAAAAGACCAATGCAAACTTATGGTGTTTGGAACATGAACAAACTTGCATCCATAATCATCAAACTTCCAAGCACAAGCTCAAACACACTCCAAATGACATCAGTTTTCAATCAGAAATAAAAAACCTTACAACAAGGTGCTCATGAACACCATATAGTGCTCGTTTGCCCTAAACAACATTAATCAACATAATGCACAAAATGTATAACTCAGTTTAGATAATGCCCTAATCAAACACCTGAAGAAAGTGAACGGTAACGATGGAGAAGAGAAATACCTTCAAGGTGACGGTAACGATGGAGAAGAAAGTGAACAGCGACGGTGGATGCAGATAACTCAGTGAACGTGAACGCAACAGCAGAAACAGGCGACGGCGACGACGACGGTGAGGGAGGGAGAACGAACGGAGGACGAGAGTAATCGCAGTAGAGAGTAATCGCAGTAGAGAGAAAACCCAGTTACGTAAACGAAATAGCATATAGAGAGGGAAAATAAAGAGACATGCAGTATATATGTTATAATTTTAATGTTTAATAAAGGGGACCTTAGAGGGCGCTTGTGTAAAAAAAAGCGCCCTCTAAAGGGGGCCTAAGAGGGCGCTTCTAAAAGCGCTCTCTAAGGCTTTCCAAAAGCGCCTTATAAACTGGAAATGTACATGGACTTAGAGAGCGCTTTTTTAAAAGCGCCCTCTAAGGGTACCTTAGAGGGCGCTTTCATAAACGCGCCCTCTATTGGTGTCCCTCCATTTCCTCATTATTTTTCGCTTCACTTTAGAGGGCGCTTTGTTACAAAAGCGCCCTCTAAAGTGCGGTCTATTCCTCCTTATTTTTCTCTTCACTTTAAAGTGCGCTTCTTTAAAAAACGCGCTCTAAGGCTTTCCAAAAGCGCCTTATAAACTGGAAATGTACATGGACTTAGAGAGCGCTTTTTTAAAAGCGCCCTCTAAGGTTACCCTTAGAGGGCGCTTTCATAAACGCGTCCTCTATTGGTGTCCCTCCATTTCCTCATTATTTTTTTCGTTTCACTTTAGAGGGCGCTTTGTTGCAAAAGCGCCCTCTAAAGTGCGCTGTCCTAGTTCCTCCTTATTTTTCCTCTTCACTTTAGAGTGCGCTTCTTTAATAAGCGCCCTCTAAGGGGCGCTGTCTATTCCAGTTTTGGCGTAGTGAATATGTGAATATCATGGCTTTATGGGATATATATTGAAATAATATTGATAAATAAAATTTTTATCAAA